>NC_091727.1:73784469-74087500 GCF_042477335.2 Ovis canadensis
TTCCTTATCACCAACACCGTCCACACTTCGATTACCCTGGATCCAACTGGGGCTGGACCCCGGTACCAATGTTCACTGCAGCACTAGTTACAACAACTAGGACATGAAAGCAATCTAGATGTCCATCAGGAGATGAATGGATAAGGAAGTTGTTGTACATATGCACATTGGAATATTACTCAGCTATAAAAAGGAACACCTGAGTCACTTCTAATGAGATGGATGATCCTAGAGCCTATTACACAGAGTGAGATAAATTAGAAATAAAAATACAAATATCACATATTAATGCATAGATATGGAATCTAGAAAGATTGTGCTCACTATTCTTTGTGCAGGTACAGACATAAAAACAGGCTTTTAGATACATAGGAGAAAGAGAGGGTGGGGTAATTTGAGAGAATAGCACTGAAACATATACGTTGCTGTATGTAAAATAGATAACCAGTCGATTTTGATGTATGATGCAGGAAACCCAAAGCCAGTGTTCTGCAACAACCTAGAGAGATGACTCAAGGAAGGAAATGGGGGGGTTTCAGGAGGGAGAGGTCACATGTATGCCTATGGAAAAGTCACACTGATGTTTGACAGAGGACATCACAATACTGTAAGTTAATCATCCTCCAATTAAAATAAATAAATTTTAAAAAGCTAATGGGCAACTTTTATAGGACAGAACACGTTCACTTACACAAGATTCTAGTTCACAGTTTATTTATGAATCTCTCTGCTACTAAGCAAATTAGCTTTACACAAGGTTACTTAAATATTTAAGACACTTTTGAGACTAAAAATTTTTAGTCTTCATTCAAAGAAAATGTTCGTAGAAGTCTTTTCCTTTTAGTGCTGATAGTGATTATTGTCTCAAAACCTGTGATAGCTCATCCCAACTTGCTTTCTTGCTAACCTGAAACTATCACAACATTGCTAATTGGCTATACCACAATACAAAATGTTTCTGATGTTAAAAATACGTAAAAAATCTTTTTAAATACTTGGATTTTCTTTGCTTTGTGTGACTTTCCCGGCTACCTTCACTCAGTTAAAGAAAAATGCTTTCAGCCACCCAGTCTGAAGAATTTGAACATGGGTTGCATTACTTTTTTTTACAAGCTATGTGGGATCAGGCTGAGTAGTTATCCATATAGAGCAGTTAGCAGGTCCCTTCTCCTGCTATTTCTATCCTTGCCACTTGTTCATATCCCTCACATTTCTAGGTTCTCTGAGCTCTTATAACATTATTTGAACCATATATCACATTTTACTTGTGTGTTAGAGAAATAATCCTAGCTGAGATTAGTTTCCCTAAAATTAAGAAAGACTAGATCTTAATGTAACATTCTATTCTCCATAAAATATCACAGAGGACTTAGCAAATAGTATATTCAAAGATCTATATTTATAAGGCTTTTAGAAGAAAACATAGGCAGTACACTCCGATATAAATCACAGCAGGATATTCTTTGGCCCATTTCCTAGAGTAATGAAAATATAAACAAAAATAAACAAATGGGACCTAATGAAACTTAAAAGTTGTTGCATAGCAAAATAATATAATGTTCTTGCAATGTTATTTTTAAATATATTTTTTCTTTTTACCATGCTGTGCAGCATGTGGAATCTTAGCTCCCTGACCAGGGGTTGAACCTACACCCTCTGTGTTGGAAGCATTAAAATATTAACCATTGAACTTGCAGGGAAGTTCCTGCAACATCTTCTTATGAGAAAAAAAAAAATATATATATATATATATATATACATATATATATATATATATTTGGCATCTGAAGTGACTCTTCAGCAAAGAAGAAAAGTTATTGCTCCTCTTAAAGATGCAGTATCACATAAATAGTTTGCAGCCCATACCAAATATCACTTGATTGTTCTATGTGAAAATTATTGAAATGCTAAAGTCTTGGTTTTCAGGCAATATGGAGATTGGCAGAAGTTTTCTCTCATAACATCATTTGTTTTCTATTTCATTTTTCCTTTTCAGAGAAGCCTCCATTTCTGCAGCTCTTGACTAGTCAATGTTATTCATGCAGCATTATTGAAAACCTGCTGCTTGCTAAATCTCTGATATACTTATCCATCCATGGATTATGGGTGAATGTTGAAGTACTACCGCTTCCATTAGTATTTGTACTATAAAGAGACCAAATGAATACATTTCTATTGTAGATTCAGGCTATATTAGTTTTTGGCTCTAAGGCTGTTTTCTAAGAGGTTGCCTTCTTTGAATCTGTGGTATTATACTACTTAGGCTGCTACAAACTCCATTTACATATATGGTCAGTTAGAAGTCTTAGGAACTGTCACTCCACACCAGGGAATAGTACTAGATGTATACAAACTTTTCAGAACTTTCAGACTAAAAACTAGACTGTTAGAACTGGAAGTGATCTTAGAAATTATCTAGTATAAGTTGCAATAAGGACCAACACCTCACTCCCAAAAAAGTGCTTTTTTTATTACACTAATTTTATAGCAAAGCTGGGTAAAGGCTAATAGTTTTGCCATGATAACACTCTGGTCATAGCAAACACCTTCTTTCAACAACACAAAAGATGACCCTTCACATGGACATTGCCAGATGATGAATGTCAAAATCAGATTGATTATATTCTTTGCAGCTGAAGATTGAGAGGCTCTATACAATCAGCAAAAACAAGACCAGGAGCTGAGTGTGGCTCAGATCATGAACTCATTCCAAAATTCAGACTTAAATTGAAGTAGGATAAACTACTAGGCCATTCAAGTATGACCTAAATCAAATCCCTTATATTTACACAATGGAAGTGGCAAATAGATACAAGGGATTAGATCTGATAGACACAGTGCCTGAAGAACTATGGATGGAGGTTCATAAGATTGTATAGGATGAAGTGGCCAGAACTATCCCGAAGCAAAAGAAGTGTGAAAAGGCAAAATGATTATCTGGGAAAGTCTTACAGATACCTGAGAAGAGAAGTCAAAGGCAAAGGAGAAAAAGAAAGATATACACAATTGAATGCAGAGTTCCAAATCATACCAAGGTGAGATAAGAAAATCTCTGTAAATGAAATATGCAAAGAAATAGAGGAAAACAATAGAATGGGAAAGACTAGAGATTTCTTAAAGAAAATTAGAGATATCAAGGGAACAATTCACACAAAGATGGCACAGTAAAGGACAGAAATGGTCCTTTACTGGATTTAAGAGGAGCAGAAGAGATTAAGAAGAAGTGGCAGGAATATACAGAAGAACTGTACAAAAAAGATTTAATGACCTGGACAGCCACAATTGTTTAGTCAAACAGAGCCAGACACTATGGAATGTGAACACTAGTGGGCCTTAGGAAGCATCACTAAGAAGAAAGCTAGTGGAGGTAATGGAATTCCAAGTGAGCTATTTCAAATCCTAAAACATGATGTTGTTAAAGTGCTGCACTCAATATGCCAACAAATCTGGAAAACTCAACAGTGGCAAAAGGACTAGAAAAGGTCAATTTTCGTTCCAGTGACAAAGAAGGGCATGGCCAAATATTGTTCAAACTACCACATAGTTGTACTCATTTTTCTTTCTAGCAAGATAATGCTTGAATTCCTTCAAGTTAGGCTTTGACAGTACATGAACTGAGAACTTCGTTTGAACAAGCTGGATTTAGAAAAGGCAGAAGATCCAGAGATCAAACTGCCAACATCTGTTGCATTATAGAAAAAAAAAAAAAAAACACAACTGAATTCCAGAAAAATGTCTACTGCTTCATTGACTGTGTTAAAACCTGTGATTGTGTGGGTCATAACAAACTGGGGGACATTCTTAAAGAGATTGAAATACTAGACCACCCTTACCTGCCTCTTGAGAAACCTGTATGCAGGTCAAGAAGCAACCGTTAGAACCAGACATGGAACAATGGACTGGTTCAAAATTGGAAAAGGAGTACATCAAGGCTGCATATTGTTACCCTGCTTACTTAACTCATGTGCAGGGTACATCATGTGAAATGCCAAGCTGGGTGAAGGACAAGCTGAAATCAAGATTGCTGTGAGAAATATTAATAGCCTCAGATATGCAGATGACACCACCCTTATGGCAGAAAGCAAAGGGAAACTAAAGAACCTTTCAACGAAGGTGAAAGAAGAGACTGAAGAAGTTGTCTTAAATCTCAGCATTCAGAAAATGAAGATCATGGCATCCAGTCTTCATGGCAGTATATGAGGAAACAATAGAAACAGTGGCAGACCTTATTTTATTGGGCTCTAAAATTACTGCAGACGGTGGTGACTGCAGCCATGAAATTAAAAGACACTTGCTCTTTGGAAGAAAATCTATAACAAACCTAGACAATGTATTAGAAAGCAGAGCCATCACTTTCCCATAAAGGTCTGTATAGTCAAAGCTATACATTTTCCAGTTGTCATATATGGATGTGAAAGTTGGACCATAAAGGTGTCTGAGTACCAAAGAATTGATGCTTTAGAACTGGAATTGGAGAAAACTCTTGAGAGTCCCTGGGACAGCAAGGAGATCAAACCAGTCAATCCTAAATGAAATCAGCATTGAATATTCATTGGAAGGACTGGCGCTGAAGCTGAAGCTCCAATATTTTGACCACCTGATAGATGAAGAATGATCTTGTTGAAAAGACCCTAATGCTTTGAAAGATTGAGGGCAGGAGAAGGGAGTGACAGAGGATGAGATGGTTGTGTTAGGTAGGTAGAATAAGGAAAAGGAGTCCAAAATGGTGGTGGCTACAAGACAAGGAAGGGAAAGCCCACGAAAATGAAACAAAAGAAGGTCTGAGGACCAGAGTGAAGACTTCAGGTAGAACAAACAGCACTACTGGCTAAGCCCAATTTGCATAGGGCAGGCCCAGGTGGAGGACAAAACATATAAAAGGAGGAGCCAAAGCGCTTTCTCTCTCTTTCTCTCCAGCGTGCATGTGCTCTCTCCCTCTCTCTCCCATACACTCCTCCACTCTCTTCTCTTCAAGTCTTTGGGTTGGCATGCCCTCACGCTTTGAGGATGGATTCTCCTACTATCTTCTGAATAAAATAGAGTTGTAACACTGATTTGCCTAAGAGCTATAACACGGTTTGTCCAAGACCCGAGAGCTGTGACACACAGAGGCCTTTAATGTCCATCACTCCAAATCTTTGTTGTGACAAGACAAAGAACCAAGGAACATACACCCACATGACGGTTGGATGGCATCATCGACTCAATGGACATGAGTTTGAACATCTCTTGGAGGTAGTGAAGGATAGGGAAGCCTTGCATGCTTCAGTCCATGGGATTGCAAAGGATTGGACAGCGAGTGACTGAACAACAATGACAAATTTGATGATATTTCTTATAAAATCTATTTTTGTAGCTAAATTAATAAGTGAATTGATAAATAGATATTTGGCTCTTAGTAAACATTTACTGAATGAATTATCCAGATGAAGAAGTTGTTGTTAGAGAAGCGAGCCCCAAAGCAATGTTGTTGTTTTTAGTTAGTAAGTTGTGTCTGACTCTGTGACCACATAGACTGTCAGGCATGTCAGGATTCTTCTGTCCATGGAATTTCCAAGGTAAGTATACTGGAATGTGTTGTCATTTCTTTCTCAAAGGGATCTTCCTGACCAAGGGATCGCATCTGTGTCTCTTGCATTGGCAAACAGATTCTTTACTGAGCCATCAGGGCAGCCAAAGAACTAGTGACTGAGCAGCAACTAAAATCTAGGTTTTCTTGTCTCTCAGTTCATTGTTCTTTCCAATGCCTTCTGATAATTTTATTACTTCAGGATATATTTTGTATTTTCTTCACGTGTGCAAGAAACAAAGATCAGGTCTGGAGCTAATGTCTCATAAATAGGAAATGATAATTAGCAAATCAATTACTTAACACTTCTGTTATTCCAATAATAATTTGTTGAAACTATCTCCAGTTCTTCAAAAATACAAATGCTAATGACTTAGGAGGAAAATGAGTTTCTATATGCAGATTTCATATATTAGTATTTCATACAAATCACATATTTATAAATACATTTTCCAAAATCACAGTTGTCAGCAAGCCAGAAAAATATTATTTAAGGTATTTCAAATGTTTTAATTATGAAAGTGTAAAAGGAAACCTTATTGTTGATAGCAGTAATTATGATTTTGTACTGTCTACTATTCCCACATTAAGAATACTGTTAATAATGTACTAGCTGGAAATAAGAAATTAATGAAATAATTAATCAGAAGATCTGAAATACTGTCTTTATTTAATGTATTTATTTATGTTTTCTAATGAAAGAGTCATTTCCTAAGTAGGTTGATAAGAAGTCTAGGGGTCCCCAAGGAGAGAAGGGTCTGGAATTCTCATGGAGGAAGAAAGGACAAAGGTTTTTGTTTTTGTTTTTGTTTTTCCCTCTACATTCCTTAGGATTATGTATCCTGCCTGAAGGCAGTCTCTTGACTAAAATCTTCTAGCTAATCATGTTGTCTTAAAATGTAAATTATGGGAGTAGGTCTGGTCTTTACAAGGATTATATAACAATAATATATCCTTCCTGAAGGTAGTCTCTGGACTAAACCCTCTAGCTAATCCTGTTATCTTAAAATGTAAATTATGGGAGTATGTCTGGTGAGATCTTTACAACCTCCAGACATTCTTTGGATTCACTATAATAACTAATTAGAGAGTATATAACTACATTGCTAACACTAGCAAGGGGGTACTCTTTCTACCCTCTTTTGATGTATATATCAGAAGCTTTCTCTATCTTCTTTATATTTTAATAAATATTTATTACACAAAAGCTCTGAGTGATCAAGCCTCGTCTCTGGCCCTGGATTGAATTCTTGTCTGGATGCCAAGGATCCCGGTGTCTTTGTGTGGTTCAGCAACAACCTTTCACTAGTGAGGAGTTACATCAAATGAGAAAATATTATGACATGTTTAATATTTATAATGGAGAAAGCAGAGAAAAACATGAGGACACTATGTTGAATATATGCTTGCTTGTCACCAACATAGTATTGTTGAACAGTAATAATGGAAGCACAGAGAGAGGAAAGAAAAATGTTCATCCATAGCGAATCTCTTATCTTAGGTTGGTTTGTAATTCCCAGCCATGTTTTCTCATAATACACAGCTAACCATAGCTCTTAACAAACTAAAAAATATCATCAGTAGATCCTTTCTTGGTTGGCCAGTATTGAGCCAAAGGTTTATCAGAATATTGTGTGCTATAAAATTACCAGGGGAGATTAAAAAAAAAATTGCTCCCTTGCCTTCGCTACTCAGAGAATAGTTTGAGAGTATGAGTCAATATTAATTTGTATTTTTAACACTTGAATCATAAGCATGCTTTTCTTTACTATGGAAAAAATCTATACATAAAAACTGAAGTTTGGAGAAAATACCCAGTATCTAGTTTAGAGATTGACAGAAGTATTGAAAGCTATATTTACATTGCCCAAATACATTAATCATATACAATAGTCACTTTTTTGGTTTCCATTAATTCAGATTATCTGAAGCTGTACTTTAGTTTCCAGGTTTCATGATATTATTCTGTATCTCAACTCATTGACTGTGACCATGCTATAATTGTTAAACAAAAGTTACAGTACAGTTATATTTTACACTTTATTATCTAGGGAGATATATAAAATAAATAGATAACCTCTAAGGGTAAAAAAATAATTTAGGCCATAATATTTATGTTTTAGTGGGGCACTTGCTTAACTATCTTTTTCAGAACACTAATCCCCAATCACACTGTATAAAATAACACTCTCTCTAAGGTCCTTCTACATTTCAGGAATACATAAAATGTATGTTTTCCATTTAAATTGCTATTGATTAGGTGGTCAGTCAAGTAAAGATATGTATTGAGCCTATGCTAGGCCTAATATTTGCATATATTTTTAAATCATTATTTAAACTTTTTATTTAAAACTTTTTATTATGAAAAATCTTCAACATATAAACAATAGATGGAATAGTTTAATGATCATTTATTTACATACAATCAGACATGAAAATATTAACACTTTCCCATTCTTTAGATTTCTTTAGCAATATAAATTCATCCTACACAAAATAAAGTTTACATGCCAGAAGCAGTATGAAAGTGCAGAATTTTAGGCTCCATCTATATGTAATAAGTAAGAATATACATCTTCAGAAGATCTGTAGTTAATTTGTGTGCACTTTAAAATTTGAGGGGCGTTAATATAAGGCAAATGCCATACAGCACTTCCCATAATGCCGTTACTACACTGCAGATAAATAATACTTGATATGATATAGAGATCCATGCAAAATCAGATTTAATTTGCACAGCAAGAGTTTTAAAAATTAAAATTGTAATTTTTCATAGTATGTTGAAGGTATGAGACCAGAATGAAATATCTGTCATAAATCATTGTAAAGACTTCTGGAGGTGTTGCATTTCTGGATATGATACACAAACTTCAGTTTGGAGATAATGAGTATAAGATATTATTATGTGATATTTCAAAGGTATGCATTTATATAATACATTAAATTAACAAATTATAGAATAAAAGCAATATGATCATCTCAAAATATGAAGAAAATGCTTTTGGCAAAACTCAACACCAAATTATGGTTAAAAACTCTCCAGAAAGTGGGCATAGATGGACTCTACCTCAGCATAATAAAAACCATATATGGCAAACCTACAACTAATATACTCAATGAAAAGGTGAAAGCATTTCCTTTAATATCAGTAACAAGACAAGGATGTTCACTCTAGCCACTATTATTCAACATAGTTTTGTTAAGTCCTAGCCTTGGCAATCAGAAAAGAAAAGAAATAAAAGAAATTCAAACTGGAAAAATAAGTAAAACGGTTGTTGTCTATGACATGATAATGGGAGAGTTAATGCTTTGATAGATTGATAAGGAGTGCAGGGCCCTTGAGGAGGAGGGACAAACTTTTTTGTTTTAATACATTTCATCCTCTTAGTCACATAAGTCATTTTTTTTCTTAAGCCCTGAGTTTCTATGGCAACAATCTATTTTGCCTAAGACTTACACATCAGAGGTTGGGGCAGTTTTCAAGAGTGCCAAGCTGCGACAGCGCAGGAGCAGCTGAGAGGAGCTACCTGCCACCAAAGGTCAGGGGTGGCAGCCAGGAGGAGCTACCCCACGTCCAAGGAGCGGTGGCTGTGTGAATCCAGTAGGGCCTAGAGGGTTATTTCATGTTGAAGGTCAGGAGGGGCAGCGGGGAGGAGATACCCCTCGTCCAAGGTAAAAAGCAGCAGCTGTGCTTTGATGGAGCAGCTGTGAAGAGATACCCCACATCCAAGGCAAGAGAAACCCAAGTAAGATGGTAGGTGTTGCAAGAGAGCATTAGAAGGTAGACACACTGAAACCATAATCACAGGAAACTAGTCAATCTAATCACACTAGTTCCACAGCATTGTTTAACTCAATGAAACCAAGCCATGCCCTGTGGGGGCCACCCAAGTTGGGTGGGCCATGGTGGAGAGGTCTGAAAGAATTTGGTCCACTGGAGAAGGGAATGGCAAACCACTTCAGTATTCTGGCCTTGAGAAACCCATGAATAGTACGCAAAGGTAAAATGATAGGATACTGAAAGAGGAACTCCCCAGGTCAGTTCAGTTCAGTTAGGTCGCTCAGTCCTGTCCGACTCTTTGCGACCCCATGAATTGCAGCACGCCAGGCCTTCCTGTCCATCACCATCACCTGGAGTTCACTCAGACTCATATACATCGAGTCAGTGACGCCATCCAGCCATTTCATCCTCTGTCTTCCCCTTCTCCTCCTGTCCCCAATCCCTCCCAGCATCAGAGTCATTTCCAATGAGTCAACTCTTCGCATGAGGTGGCCAAAGGACTGGAGTTTCAGCTTTAGCATCATTCCTTCCAAAGAAATCCCAGGGTTGATCTCCTTCAGAATGGACTGGTTGGATCTCCTTGCAGTCCAAGGGACTCTCAAGAGTCTTCTCCAACACCACAGCTCAAAAGCATCAATTCTTCGGCATTCAGCCTTCTTCACAGTCCAACTCTCACATCCATACATGACCACTGGAAAAACCATAGCCTTGACTAGACGGACCTTAGTCAGCAAAGTAATGTCTCTGCTTTCGAATATGCTATCTAGGTTGATCATAACTTTTCTTCCAAGGAGTAAGTGTCTTTTAATTTCATGGCTGCAATCATCATCTGCAGTGATTTTAGAGCCAACCCAAAATAAAGTCTGACACTGTTTCCACTGTTTCCCCATCTATTTCCCATGGAGTGATGGGACTGGATGCCATGATCTTCATTTTCTGAATGTTGAGCTTTAAGCCAATTTTTTCACTCTCCTCTTTCACTTTCATCAAGAGGCTTTTGAGTTCCTCTTCACTTTCTGCCATAAGGGTGGTGTCATCTGCATATCTGAGGAAATGATATTTCTCCCGGCAATCTTGATTCCAGCTTGTGTTTCTTCCAGTCCAGCGTTTCTCATGATGTACTCTGCATAGAAGTTAAATAAGCAGGGTGACAATATACATCCTTGACAGACTCCTTTTCCTATTTGGAACCAGTCTGTTGTTCCATGTCCAGTTCTAACTGTTGCTTCCTGACCTGCATACAGATTTCTTAAGAGGCAGGTTGCTAAGTTGGTTCGGTCATGTCCGACTCTGTGCAACCCCATAGATGGCAGCCCACCAGGCTCCGCCGTCCCGGGGGTTCTCCAAGCAAGAACACTGGAGTGGCTTGCCATTTCCTTCTCCAATACATGCAAGTGAAAAGTGAAAGTGAAGTCACTGAGTCACGTCCAACTCTCAGCGACCCCATGGACTGCAGCCTACCAGGCTCCTCTGTCCATGGGATTTTCCAGGCAAGAGTACTGGAGTGGGGTGCCATTGCCTTCTCCGAAGGGAAGAGGCAGGTTAGGTGGTCTGGTATTCTCATCTCTTTCAGAATTTTCCACAGTTTATTGTGATCCACACAGTCAAAGGCTTTGTTATAGTCAATAAAGCAGAAATAGATGTTTTTTCTGGAACTCTCTTGCTTTTTCCATGATCCAGCAGATGTTGGCAATTTGATCTCTGGTTTCTCTGCCTTTTCTAAAACCAGCTTGGACATCAGGGAGTTCATGGTTCACATATTGCTGAAGCCTGGCTTGGATATGCTACTGGAGATCAGTGGAGAAATAACTCCAAAAAGAATGAAGGGATGGAGCCAAAGCAAAAACAATAACCAGTTGTGGATGTGACTAGTGATAGAAGCAATATCTGATGATGTAAAGAGCAATATTGCATAGGAACCTGGAATGTCAGGTTCATGAATCAAGACAAATTGGAAGTGGTCAAACAGGAGATGGCAAGAGTGAACGTCGACATTCTAGGAATCAGTGAACTAAAATAGACTGGAATGGGTGAATTTAACTCAGATGACCATTATATCTACTACTGTGGGCAGGAATCCCTTAGAAGAAATGGAGTAGCCATCATGGTCAACAAAAGAGTGTGAAATGAAGTACTTGGATGCAATCTCAAAAACGACAGAATAATCTCCATTCGTTTCCAAGGCAAACCATTCAATATCACTGTAATCCAAGTCAATGCCTCAACCAGTAACACTGAAGGAGCTGACGTTGATTGGTTCTATGAAGACCTCCAAGACCTTTTAGAACTAGCAACCTAAAAAGATGTCCTTTTCATTACAGGTGCCTGGAGTGCAAAAGTAGGAAGTCAAGAAACACATGGAGTAACAGGCAAATTTGGCCTTTGAAAACATAAAGAAGCAGGGCAAAAGCTAATAGAGTTTTGCCAAGAGAATGCACTGGTCATAGCAAACACCTTCTTCCAACAACATAAGAAAAAACTCTACACATGGACATCACCAGATGGTCAACACTGAAATCAGATTGATTATATTCTTGCAGCCAAAGATGGAGAAGCTCTATACAGTCAACAAAGCAAGACCAGGAGCTGACTGTGGCTCAGATCATGAACTCCATATTGCCAAATTCAGACTTAAATTGAGGAAAGTAGGGAAAACCGCTAGACCATTTAGGTATGACTTAAATCAAATCCCTTGTGATTATACAGTGGAAGTGAGAAATAGACTTAAGGGTCTAGATCTGATTGATAGATTGCCTGAGGAACTACGGATGAAGGTTCGTGACAATGTACAGGAGACAAGGATCAAGACCATCCTCATGGAAAAGAAAAGAAAAAAAAAAAAGCAAAATGGCTGTCAGGTGAGGCCTTACAAATAGCTGTGAAAAAAAGAGAAGCAAAAAGCAAAAGAGAAAAGAGAAGCAAAAAGCAAAGGAGAAAAGAGAAGCAAAAAGCAAAGGAGAAAAGGAAAGATATAAGCCTCTGAATGCAGAGTTCCAAAGAATAGCAAGGAGAGATAAGAAAGCATTCCTCAGCGATCAGTGCAAAGAAATAGAGGAAAATAACAAAATGGGAAAGACTAGAGATCTCTTCAAGAAAATTAGAGATACCAAGATAATATTTCATGCAAAGATGGGCTCAATAAAGGACATAAATTTAAGGACCTAACAGAAGCAGAAGATATTAAGAAGAGGTGGCAAGAATATACAGAAGAAATGTAAAAAAAGAAAAATATTTTCATGACCAAGATAATCACAACGGTATGATCACTCACCTAGAGACAGACATCCTGGAATGTGATGTCAATTGGGCCTTAGAAGGCATCACTACGAACAAAGCTAGTGGAGGTGATGGAATTCCAGTTGAGCTATTTCAAATCCTGAAAGATGTTGCTGTGAAAGTGCTGCTCTCAATATGTCAGCAAATTTGGAAAACTCAGCAGTGGCAATAGGCCTTGGAAAGGTCAGTTTCATTCCAATCCCAAAGAAAGGCAATGCCAAAGAATGTGCAAATTACCACACAGTTGCACTCATCTGACACACTAGTAAAGTAATGCTCAAAATTCTCCAAGCCAGGCTTCCGCAATATTGAACCGTGAACTTCCAGATGTTCAAGCTGGTTTTAGAAAAGGCCGAGGAACCAGAGATCAAATTGCCAAGAACCGCAGGATCATCAAAAAACCAAAGGAGTTCCAGAAAAACATCTATTTCTGCTTTATTGACTATGTCAAAGCCTTTAACTGTGTGGATCAAAATAAACTGTGGAAAATTCTGAAAGAAATGGGAATACCAGACCACCTGACCTGCCTCTTAAGAAACCTATATGCAGGTCAGGAAGCAACAGTTAGAACTGGACATGGAACAGCAGACTGGTTCCAAATAGGAAACAGAGTACGTCAAGGCTGTATATTGTCACCCTGCTTATTTAACTTCTATGCAGAGTACATCATGAGAAACTCTGGGCTGGAAGAATCACAAGCTGGAATTAAGATTGCCAGAAGAAATATCAATAACCTCAGATATGCAGATGACACCATCCTTATGGCAGAAAGTGAAGAGGAACTCAAATCTCTTGTTGAATGTGAAAGCGGAGAGTGAAAAAGTTGGCCTAAAGCTCAAAATTCAGAAAACGAAGATCATGGCGTCTGGTCCCATCACTTCATGGGAAATAGATGGGGAAACAGTGGAAACAGTGTCAGACTTTATTTTTTGGGGGTGCAAAATCACTGCAGATGGTAACTGCAGCCATGAAATTAAATGACACTTACTCCTTGGAAGGAAAGTTATAACCAAACTAGGTAGCATATTGAAAAGCAGAGACATTACTTTACTGACTAAGGTCCATCTAGTCAAGGCTCTGGATTTTCCTGTGGTCATGTATGGATGTGAGAGTTGGACTGTGAAGAACGCTGAGCACCAAAGTATTGATGCTTTTGAATTGTGGTGTTGAAGAAGACTCTTGCGAGTCCCTTGGACTACAAGGAGATCCAACTAATCCATTCTCAAGGAGATCAACTCTGGGATTTCTTTGGAAGGAATGATGCTAAAGCTGAAACTCCAGTTCTTTGCCCACTTATGTGAAGAGTTGACTCTTTGGAAAATACTCTGATGCTGGAAGGGATTGGGGACAGGAGGAAAAGGGGACAACAGAGGATGAGATGGCTGGATGGCATCACCAGCTCGATATACATGTTTGTTTGAGTGAACTCTGGGAGTTGGTGATGAACAGGGAGGCCTGGTGTGCTGCGATTTATGGGGTCACCAAGGTTCGAACACAACTGAGTGACTGAATTGAACTGAACTAAACGTTCTTTAAGCCCAGAGCTAATAATTACAAAACAAAGCAGTACATGTTGCTCAAGGATATATTTTTCCTTAATTTCTGTGGTAATGATTATGTAACAATAATATATCTTGCTTGAGGACATGTTTCTTCTTCTTAACAGGAACCTATTCTTTCTGGCCAATCTTGTACTGGATTTATTTTAAGATGTATGTGTAGGAGTGGGTCTGTTAGCAACTTTACAATCCTAAGATATTCTTTTGATCAATTATTAGGAACCAATTGAAAAAATTATAAAATGCCTTGCTAAAGCTAATGAGGGGATACTCTCTCTGCCCCCTTCTGATGTCTATGTCAGAAGCTTTCTCTATCTCTTTTCACTTTAATAAATCTTTGGCTGCATGAAGTTGTGAGTGACTGAAAATCCTTCTTTGGCTCTGAAGCAAATTTTTCTCCTTTGGAGATCACAAATCTGACACCATTCACCATAAGCTATCAATGCTACACAGAGAAAATCCTAAAGATGCTACCAGAAAACTATCAGAGCTCATCAATTACTTTGGTAAACTTACAGGATGCTAAATTAGTGTACATAAATCTCTTTCATTCGTATAAATTAAGAAATGGATAATTAAAAAGAAAAATGAAGAAAACAATTCAATTTACCATTGTATGAAAAAGAATAAAATACCTAAGAATAAAAGTACCTCAGGAGGCAAAAGACCTATACTCTGAAAACAATGAGACACTGATGAAAGAAATCAAAGATGACACAAACAGAAAGATACACCATGCTTTTGGATTGGAAGAATCAATGGTGTCAAAATGACTATACTATTCAAGAAACTATAGAGATTGAGTGTAATCCCTATCAATATATTGATTATATTTTTCACAAAACTAAAAGAAAAAAATCTTAACATTTGTATGGAAACACAAAAGACCCCAAATGGCTAAAGCAATCCTGAGAAAGAAACGTGGTAATGTAAAAATCATGCTCCCTGACTTCAGACTATACTACATAGTTACAGTAATCAAAAGAGTATAATACTGGTACAAAAACAGAAACATATATCAGTGAAGCAAGATAGAAAGCTCAGAAATAAATGCATGCACCAACTATAGTCAATTAGTCTACAACAAAGGATGAGAAATATACAGTAGAGAAAAGAAAGTTTCTTCATAAGTAATGCTGGGAAAACTGGACAGCTACGGGTAAAAGAATGAAATGAGAGCATTCTCTAGCATCATATACCAAAAAAAAAAAATCTCAAAATGGATTAAAGACTTAAATGTGAGGCCTCTTGCTATAAAACTAAAAACTTAAGTAGAACACTAATTGATATAAGTTGCAACAATATCTTTTTGGATCCACCTCCTAGAATATTGAAAATGTAAGAAAGCTGTTGTACATATACACAATGGAGTATTATTCAGCCATTAAAAAGAATACATTTGAATCAGTTCTAATGAGGTGGATGAAACTGGAGCCAATTATACAGAGTGAAGTAAACCAGAAAGAAAAACACCAATACAGTATACCAACACATACATATGGAATTTAGAAAGATGGTAATGATAATCCTGTATGCGAGACAGCAAAAGAGACACAGATGTATAGAACAGTCTTTTGGACTCTGTGGGAGAGGGAGAGGGTGGGATAATTTGGGAGAATGGCATTGAAACATGTATAATATTATATAAGAAACGAATCGCCAGTCTCGGTTTGATGCAGGATACAGGATGATTGGGGCTGGTCCACTGGGATGACCCAGAGAGATGGTATGAGAAGGGAGGTGGGAAGGGGGTTCAGGATTGGGAACACATGTACACCCGTGGCAGATTCATGTTGATGTATGGCAAAACCAATATAGTATTGTAAAGTAAAATAAAGTAAAACAAAACAAAACAAAAAAAAACTAGAATAAAAAAATTAGGACCTAATTAAATTTACAGCCTTTTATAGCAAAGGAAATGGCAAACAAAACAAAATGTACAAAGTCCCTGCCCTTTGTACACACCGCCCGTCGCTACTACCGATTGGATGGTTTACACAATGAGAGAAAATATTTGCCAAAGATGCAACTCACAAGGGATTAATCTCCAAACATACAAGCAGCTCATGCAAAGCAATTAAAAAAAAATAAAAACAAAAACAAAATACTACCCAGTCAAAAAATGGGCAGAAGATCTAAACAGGCATTTCTCCAATGAAGATGTACAGATGGTGAAAAATTACATGAAAAAATTGTCAACACTGCTAGTTATTATAGAAATGAAAACCAAAACTACAATGATGGTGCAATACTGTTTAAAACAACCAAGAAATGGAAGGAACCTAAATATCCATTGACAGGTGAATGGATTGGAAAAAGATGTGGTACAGATATACAATGGAATCTTACTCAGCCATTACAAAGTAGCACAGGGAACTCTATTCAGTATTCTGTAATAACTTATATGGTAAAAGAAGCTGAAAAAGAATGTATATATGTATAACTGAATCACCTAGCAGTACACCAGAAACTAACACAATATAGTAAATCAACTATATGCAATATAAAATAAAACAAGTTAAATAAACAAAGGTATGGCCTCAGCTTCAATAACAATGTACAGCAGTTGAAGGGATATATGTTAGGAATATATATTTAACATAAAAAGCCCAAGATTGCGAGACATCATTTTCCCTTTTTACTTGTTTTGCTTAAGAGGCAGCTGTTTATTTTGAAACCATCTGAGTATGATCCTACTTGCCTTATAGTCAGAAACAAAACCATCCATGTTGTTCCCCAAGATGAGATAGTTACATTATTTGGCTATTTATGCTTTTCTATATTATTAAAAGTTGCTTGCTAAGTTGTAATTAGAACAACAACAGAAAAGGTGGCAACATAAAGTTTCTAAAGTTGGGCGATTCATTTAAAGTTTTTAAAACCACTTTGAATAGCAGTGATGTACAAAGAGTCTGTATTTATTAAATGTATACAGCTTAATAAACATGAAAATAAGTATATACTCACGAAATCACCAGCACATTCTATACTGTAAACATATCCATTCTCTCCAAAAATTTCTTCCTGTTCTTTTAATTTTTAAATTAAAAATCACTGCAATAATGGGCTTCCCAGAGAACCTACCTGCCAATGCAGAAGACATAAGAGATTCAGCCTGGGCCAGGAAAATCCCCTGAAGGAGGAAATGTCAATCCAATCCAATACTCTTGTCTGGAGAATACAATGGATAGAGGACTCTGGCAGGCTACAGTCTGTAGGGTTGCACAGTAGGGTTCACATGACTGAAGTGACTTAACATGCACACACAGAGTAGTAGTGGTTTAAAACATTGTATGTTTCATATGTACATTGTATTTTAATTTCTGTATTCACTATAAGATGCTACCAATAAAAGTTAAATTGCTATCCATTCTCTTTTCTTTATCAATGGGTTTGTTTCTGTTTGGTTAAGGTTTTTTTTGTTTGTTTTTTTTTTTTTTTGTATTTGCTTTAAAAATCCACATGCAATTGAAATTATACAGAATTTGTCTTTGTCTGACTTACTTCACTTCAGCATAATGCCTTCATGGTTTATCTGTTTTGTTGCAAATGGCAAGATTCATCTATTTATGGGCTTCCATTGTGTCTCAGTGGTAAAAAATTTGCATGCCAATGCAGGATACTTGGGTTTGATCTCTGGGTAAGGAAGATCCCCTGGAGAAGGAAATGGCAACCCACTCCAATATTGTTGCCTGGGAAACCCCATGGACAGAGGCAACTGGTGGGTGACAGTCAATGAGGTTACAAGAGTCAGACATGACTTACTTAGTGACGACACAACAACAAAGTATTTCATTGTATATACACCCCATATCTTCTTTATCCATTGATCTGTTGATGGACATTTAGTTTGTTTCCTTATCTTGACTTGAGTGCTACAATGAACATAGAGGTGCATATTTCTTTTTGAATTAGTGTTTTTGTTCCTTCAGATTAGCACCCCAGATTGGAAAAACTGAATTATACAATGGCCTTGTTCTTAATATTTTGAGATTTATTCATTTTGTTTCTACAGTGACTAAAACAATTTGTATTCCCAGCAAGAGTGGTAATCTCCACATCCTCACCAACTCATGTTATAGAAATAACAGCAAGTGCCTTTTTTATAATATCCATCAGCATGAGGTATTATCTCATTGTGGTTGTGATCTGCATTTCCCTGATGGTAAATAATGTTGGGCACCTTTTTAGAGGTCTCTTGGCCATCTACACATTTTCTTGGAACACATTCAGCTCTTCTGCCCATTTTAAATCAGGTTGTTTCCTTTTTTGCTGTTAGGAATTTTTATATATTTTAGCTATTAACGACTTAGTAGATATATTACTTGCAAATATCTTCTCCCATTAGGAAAGTTGTCTTTTTGTTTTGCTGATGGTTTCCTCAGCTGTGAAAAAGCTTTTTATTTTGATGTGGTCCTATCCATTGATTTTGCCTTGCCTACAGAGATATATCCAGAAAAATATTGCTAAGACCAATGTAAAACAACATACAGCCTATATTTTATTCTAGGAGTTTTATGGTTTTATGTCTTACATCCAAGTTATTAATCTATTTTGAGCTGTATATAGAGTCAAATTGTGGTCTGGTGCCATTCTTGTGCACGAGAATGCCCAGTTTTCTCAAAACTATTTATTGAAAAGATTTTTTTCCCCACTTAAACCTTGTTTTTCCTTTTCCTTTTTTCTGTTTTTAAAATTAACTTTATTTGGCATATAATTGCTTTACAATATTGTGTTAGTTTCTCCTGTACAGCAAAGTGAATCAGATCTATGTATACATACATTTTCTCCTTTTTGGATTTCCTTCCTATTTAGGTCACTACAGATCATCAAGTTAGTTATTTTTTATATATAATAGGTTATATATGTAAATCCCTATCTCCTATTCATCCCATCCACCTTCTCCCTCCCTACCTGGTATCTATATGTCCATTCTCTATGTCTCTGTTTCTGTTTCTGCTTTGCAAATAAGTTCATCTGTATCACTTTTCTAGATTTCACATATAAGTGATATTATACAATATTTATTTTTCTCTTTCTTACTTGTTTTACTCTGTATGACAGTCTCAATGTCTATCCAGGTCTATGCAAAATACACAATTTCATTCCCTTTTATGGCTGAGTAATATTGCACTATATATATATGTACCAAATCTTCTTATTCATTCCTCTGTTGATGGGCATTTAAGTTGCTGCCATATTCTGTTTTTTTTTTTTTTTTTTCCTCCAAGTATATGCTCAAGAGTGAGATTGCTGGGCCATAGGTAGTTTTAATTCTAGTTTTATTTTTTTTTTCTTTTTTTAAGGAAACTGCATACTGTTCTCCATAGTGGATGTATACATTTACATTACCACCAGCAGTATAAGATGTTTCTCTTTTCTCAATACCCTCTCCATCATTTATTATTTGTAGATTTTTCAATGATGTCCATTCCGACCAATGTGAGGTGATATTTTATTTTTACTTGCATTTCTCTAATAATTCATGATGTTGAGCATCTTTTCATGTTTGTTGGCCACCTTTTTTTATCTTTGGAAAAGTCTCTATTGAGGTCTTCTGCCATTTTTTTTTTAAAATTGCAATGATTGTTTTTATATTGAACTGCATGAACTGTTCATATATTTTGCAGATTAATCATTTGTTAGTTGTTTCTTTTGCAAATATTTTCTCCCATTCTATGGGTTGTATTTTCATCTTGTTTATGGTTTCCATTGCTGTGGAAAAGGTTTAAGTTTAATTAGGTTCCATTTGTTTACATTTGTTTTTGTTTTCATTACTCTAGGAAGTGGGTTAAGAAAGATTTTTCTTCAATTTATGTCAGAATATTCTGTCTTTGTATGCCTCTAAGAGTTTTGTAGTCCATTTTGAATTTATTTTTGTGTATGTTGTTAGGGAGTGTTCTAGTTTCATTCTTTCACATACAGCTGTCCAGGTATCCTAGTACCACTTATTGAAGAGGCTGTCTTTTCTCAATTGTATATTTTTGGATTATTTCTAGTAGCAGACTAGATGCCCCATAGATGTGTGGGCTTACCTCTGGAATTTTATCCTTTTTTTAAAATAATACTGTACCATCTTGTTTACTGTAGGTTTGTAGTATATTCTGAAGTCAGGGACCCTGATTCTTCTAGCTTCACTTTTTTATATTCAATGTCTTTTTTGTTTCCATACAAGTTGCAAACATTTTTGTTTCAACTTGTGAAAAATAACGTTGGCGATTTTGTAGAGATTGCATTGAATCTGCAGATAAATTTGAGTAGTATGGTCATTTCCACATTATCAAGTTCTCCAATCCATGAACATGTTATATCTCTCCATCTGCTTGTGTGTCATCTTTAATTGTTTTCATCAGTATCTAACAGTTTTCCATGTACAACTTTTACCTATATAGATAGGTTTATTCCCAGATATTTAATTGTTATATGAGATGTTAAACAAGATTGTTTTCTCTATTACACTTTCCAGTATTTTGTTGTTAATGTATATGAATAAAAAAGATTCTTGTGTATTAATTTTGTATCCCATACCAAATTCATTGATTAACTCTAGTAGTTTTCTGGTGGCATTTGCCAGGTTTTCTATGTGTAGTATCGTGACATCTGCAAACAATGACAGTTTTGCATCTCGCTTCTTTTACAGTTTAAATTTGTTTTATTTCTTTTTCTTCTCTGATTGCCATGGCTAGAATTTTCAAAACAATGTTGAATAATAGTGGTGAGAAAGCACATTCTTGTCTTGTTCCAGATCTTAGATGAAATTATCTCATATTTTCACCATTGAGAGTGATGCTTGCTATCGTTTGGTCACATATGGTCTTTATTCTATTGAGGTAGGCTCCCTTTATGCCCATTTATTGGAGAGTTTTTTCTTTTTTTTTTAATTTTAATCACAAATGGGTGTTGGATTTTGTCAAAAGCTTTATCTGCATCTATTGAGATGATCATATGGTCTTTATTCTTTAGTTTGTTAATATGGTGATGTTTTGCTGAAAGTTTTAACTTCCATTTCATGTTTAAAGGACTTGTTAACAAAAGAAACCATTTGTTATACACAAATAAACGTCTTCAATATTTAATAATTATCTAAATTACTTTCATTATACAAAAATCATTAAATGAAAAGAAGAAATAGAAACAGTAGAGGAGATTACATACATCTTCTAATTGGAGGTGGCTAATATCCAGACTCAAAGAGTCCTGGGAAGTCTCATGTAACAGCAATCTGATGTCCCAGTTGGGAAAAGGTCCCTGGCCGTACATTCACTCCGTGATGAGACTTCATCCCAAAATTTGTTTTTTTGGGGGGTTTCTGCTTATAATCCTGGGCCACAAACTTATAACACTATTAGTTTGCAAGTAAATTGCAGCTCTGGTTTCGCATTAATCTTTATTACAATGATGTTTTTCTTTTTTTATCTTGTGAGTTGTAGAATTTGTTGACCCCTGGGTATGGTTGGCCAGACCTCGTCCAGGGGTTAAAGAATTCCAAGACTTACTCCCTATCATATCTATATTGCCACTAGTCTTACTGGTAGCAAATAGGTGCACTCACAAACAGACGTGTAGTCAAGGCAGTGTCCAGGCAGGTCAGAAGCAAAGTCAGAGGTCTGTTCTGCTCTCTTGTGTCTGAAACCTGAACAAGACTACTTCCATTTAATTTCCCTAACAGTAGACTTCAGGATTGTTTAGGTTGGAGAGATAGGAATAAGGCAAAATAGCATGATCAGTCTTATTAATTCTATAAGACAAATAACAATTTCAAATGGTCAAAAGAAACAAGATATTCAAAGAAATAAGCAAGGGGTTAAATGATGTAGCAAAATCATTTCTGAGTGGCAGGTGATGTTATGAAGAAGCAGTGTCACCATGAGTAACAAGTATTTTTTTTTACATTAATCCCTATATCCATTAACTTATTGACTGTAATAGTATTAATAACAGAATATTCTACTAATTGAGGGGCTATTAAAAAAATGTTGTAGGTTTAGGAAAAACAGTCCACCCAGAGTAGTTGATTGAATGCTGCAATAAGCAGGGTTCCCAAATGTGAGAATTTGGCCCACAAAGCAGTTCCTTCACAGCCTTGTAATAGCCTCTCAGTAAGCAGGTGTGGTTATCAAAGTTCAGATAATTTCTAGTAAAATGAAGTAACAAATATTCTTTTCAAAGAAGACATAACACATGAAATTGGAACGTAATGATCATCTGACCCTACATCTAGGATGGGCAGGGAAATAAACATTAAAATCATCTTTGCAAGAGGCTATGCTTTTATGCTTCTTTTGGCCAATTGTAGGACCAAGAATTTCTGAAATACTACGACACATCATAGAAGCACAAAGGTTTAGTTCTACTGTTAAGGAGATGTTTAGAGATTGTAAAAAAGCTCAATTCCATAAGCTGTCAGGATTTACTCCCAACCAGACAGGTAAATTTTGGCCATAAAAAGTCAAAATCAGGGAAAGACAGGCCTTGTTCACAGATCAGGTGAAGTTTATTTGAGTGTTGGCTGGGTGTATTCTTTTTTTAAAAAATATAAATTTATTTATTTTAATTTGGAGGCTAATTGCTTTATAGTATTGTATTGGTTTTGCCATACATCAACATGAATCCTCTACAGGTGTATACATGTTCCCCATCCTGAACCCTCCTCCCACCTCTCATTCTTATACTACCATTTGGAGATTTATTTACTGTATTTTTGAAGAATCAAAAACAAGGTTAAAGATGCATAAAAGTAGAGCTACCAAGGTGCCTTAGAAGAAAGGCTATCGAGGAGAAACAATAGCAGACACTGGTCCATGATGTTAGTGTTTCTCTAGGTATGAGAAGATTCAAGAATTTGGACTCATAAAAATCTTTACCTGAAAACATCTATCTGAAGGCCTGTTCTGCCATGTTTTTCCCGAGCACACAGTGCCTTGTTACTGATCTCTACCATGAACTCCTTTTAGGGGCTGTTCAAGGTCAGCAACTTTCAATGGTAATAATTTCACTCTTGTAGATGCAGATGACAGGGGCATCCCTAGTGGTTCACTTGGTAAAGAATCTGCCTACAATTCAGGAGACACAGATTTGATCCCTGGGTTGGGAAGATTCCCTGAAGAAGGAAATGGGATCCCACTGCAGTATTCTTACCTGGAGAATTCCATGAACAGAGGAGCCTGGTGGATTATAGTCCATGGTGTCACAAAGAGGCAAACATGATTGTGTGACTAACTTTCATTTTCACACTTTCAGAGGCAGATGACAATTGTCAATTTCCAGTTGGCAGAGCCCCTTCAGGGTCATAGATTTATCATCATTTTGAGGCATTTCATGGACATTGTGTCCCACAGTGCTGGGAATGTTCTTTCCAGATCTGGGAAAGATTCCTCTGATAGGCCACTAAATGTACTGTTATTGGACCAGGCCCCACGAATAGCAAAAGACTCCAGATAATACCTGTCTTATTAGCCTCTTGCTTCAGGAAAATATGCCCTCTTGTTGCTTTTTTCCATATCTAAAGTTACATTATTAAAATCATTGATCTCATATGGAACTCTATATATCCATCATTTTATCAGTGCCTCAGTCACATACTTGGTAATCTAAGAGACAACAATTTTTTTTTTTTTTTTTGAAACAGGTGACACAGAAAATAATGCTTGGGGCTGGTGCATGGGGATGAACCAGAGAGATGTTATGGGGAGGGAGGTGGGAGGGGGGTTCATGTTTGGGAATGCATGTAAGAATTAAAGATTTTAAAATTTAAAAAATAAAAAAACTAAAAACAAATAAAATAAATAAATAAATAAAAATAAATAAATAAATAAATAAAACAAAAAAAATAAAAATAATAAAAATAAAAAAAGATCACGTCTGAATGGCTTAAGTTTTTCAGTAAAACAGAAATAGATTCACAGGTACAGGAGACAAACTAATGGTAACCAAGGGAGAAAGAGAAGGAAGGAATAAGTTGGGAGATTTGGGTTGACTAGTAAGGGAACTCTAGTCAATCCTCTGTAATGACCTATATGAGAAAAAAATCTAAAAGTGAGTGGGTATATGTATGTGTATAACTGATTCACTTTGCTATACACCAGAAACTAACACAGCATTGTAAATCAATAATAAAAATTAATTTTGAAAAGAAAATAATATAGCAAGCAGTTATTAGTAAGATCACAAGTAAGAATTTGAGTCAAGAGCTATCATTAGGTATAGCCCAGTATATCCCCAGGTCATTTGACTTACTTAAATGACTTAGCTGAGTGTTAGTTGCCTGGTTGTAGATCATGGAACATCTGATCTTCATCCAAAGACTGACTACTGATATAAGCTTTAGAAACAAACTTAAAGTGTCCTTTTAACAACTTAACTAAACTTTTAAAAATATAACAACAAGGAACTATCTCAGAAGTGAGTGCTGCTGCTGCTGCTGCTAAGTCGCTTCAGCCGTTTCTGACTCTGTGTGACTCCATAGACGGCAGCCCACCAGGCTTCCCCGTCCCTGGGATTCTCCAGGCAAGAACACTGGAGTGGCTTGCCATTTCCTTCTCCAACGCATGACAGTGAAAAGTAAAAGTGAAGTCGCTCAGTCGTGTCCGACTCTTCGCGACCCCATGGACTACAGCCTACCATGCTCCTCCGCCCATGGGATTTTCCAGGCAAGAGTACTGGAGTGGGGTGCCATCGCAGTGAGTAACAAACTAAAATTTAATGTTCTCAGTGAAACATAAATATTTTTCATTGTGAGGGCATTTACACTGCAGCCAGGAAAGGCTTTATCCCATCAAATAAAAATGAGTTTTTTCAGGGAGCTGGGAAAAGCCAAGTGGCTGTCTTGGATGTCCCATAGTCCTGACTGTTTGATTTATAGCTATTGCTTACCCATTTTAAATTCTCCAATTTAATAATAGGTTATTGCCATGTTTTAAGGACATCAGGATAGCAATAATCTAACAATGAGGGGTTAGTTGTGTAGAAACAGAATTAACTTTAACTATATGTACCATAATCTTCATAGATCATTGTAAATAATACTTATGTACTTTACCAAAGTAACAAAATATTTTGAAAACAAATGTAAATCACTTAAAGGCAAAGAGGTTCAAAATCTATTATCAAAAGCCACATTCTAAGAAAACTTTGTTCTGTTAACAGAGAGAGAAAACCAAATTCCAGTCTGCTATCACCTTACTGTTAATAACCAATCATGTTTATCTGGCTAATCTTAGAAAGCTCTTTTCCATAAATCTTGAAGTAGTAGTATTCTTTAAAGGCATCAGAGTGAAACCATGCTTAAAATCTGATTATAGTACAATTGACAAAGCAACCTGGTCATTTTCATGGCATGTAATACTTTAATATAACTAGAATTATAATTGACAACATTTTATCAGGACATATCAGATCTTCATGAATTCCATATAATTTTAGGATAGCTACATTAGTAATGTCAACCATACAATACAATTTGAGGAGATTTATCACTCCTTCAATAATAATTCCCATATAAGTTAACATGTCAAATGAACACAGTTTAATACTCACTTTTTGTATGTCTCAGGTGCCCTCAGAAGCACCCCAAAGTCAGTTAGAGGTCAAAATAACTTCATTATAATTTAATTTTGGAAGTTTTGCCAAAAATATCAAAAGGATTTACAACAGTCAGGCAGGATCATATATGTTACTGTGAAACAACAGTTCACTTAACCAAAGTAACACAAAACTTCAAAGGTAAACAGAACAGATAACTTTAGAGGTAAAAACACTTAAAATCCATTATTAAAGGCAGTTCAATATCTCTAGAAAACTTGTATTATGCATGAACCTCTTCTTTCTGTCCACTTTCCATGAAAAAAAATATATATATATATATCTTTAAATCACTTTGTTCATTTAAAAACAGCCACCTGTAAGTCAGACCAACTTTCCGTTCCCTTAATACAATGTAATTTCATTTCTCATAACTTTTTACTAAAAACATCCTACGTTGCTTAAGCAACCATGAACTTTCCTTTATATTAGCGTTCTGTACATTGGTGAACATAAATACCAGTGATGCTTTCTAAAAACATTTGTCTTTTTATAGATAATGTCTCAGGATGGCACCACAATTAATCATCAATAGTCTAAAATCTCTTTAGTTTCTCTGTAAGAGGAAGTTAGTGTTCAGTAGTTTATGCTTCAAAATCTTATTTGGAAATGGCCTGGTTATTTAACAAGTTTCCATAATTTTATTTTAGCACAACCCTAGAAATTCAAGTTACCCCAATCTGGAGAGACTGTTTTAAACAGACATTCCTAAAGCATAATTATTCTTAATAGGGTTTATCCAAAATCTGTTATCCCATTTGCACTTTCTTTCTTTAAATATTTCTTCACTGGAGTTACTGTCCTTGTTGAAAAATTTAGCTTTCATTAAACCTAGGCACAATATTGATGACTCAACACATGTGCTAATTAGATTAGCAGACAAACATTAATATTAGATATTAATATTGAACATTTCCTAGTTCATGTGAACCTGAAATTTATTTAGGTCAATTTATCTTGTAATTGTTTGATTTGCAAGTGCTTACTTTTTATTAAGCCAATTGAATTAAAGCTCATTTAAAATTAACCTCAACAATATTATTCAAAACCAAAGACACACATTGTGACATAAATTTCAGACAGAGAGACAGACAGAGATCTCATAATTTTCTGCTGGAGATTTAAAATTTCTCTTTGAGCCTTTTTTTTTTGGGGGGGGGGGGGCTTGAGGTTCTAATTTGCCCAAGACTGAAGTCACAGGCAAAGTGAGATGTGTATTTTAAGGACCTGGTAAGAGTTAACTTCAAGCTACTCCCCAGGCAGGCTTTTATAACAAGTTAGTTGTTTTTAATCACATGCACAAAATGAACAAATTTTGCAGTTTCTGAGAATAAACAAGGCAAAAAAAAATTAACCATTTTTTTTTTCTGAAGTCTAAAAAATATCATGGCCATCCTGTGTCAAAAAAAGGCATCTTTCTTTTCTGTGGTCATAGCTTTATAGCTAAAATATAGACCAAGTAGTGCTCAAATTGACTCTCATATCAGGGACAGATCAGCTGATATAAATCTTGGATTGTCCTTCTGGGGAAGTGGGGTCTTTGTTTGATAAGAAGAATCAGGAGGGATAAGGGAACTTGCAACAGTGGGGGGAGCTTGGCCCCCTCCCCAAGCGACAGAAGTTAGAAGGGGAATTTTTAATGTTAAAAGAGGTTTTTTTTTTGTTTTTTGTTTTTTGTTTTTTTTTTAGTTCCCCCAGGATTTTGAATATAGGAGAAAGTCCTAAATCAAAGGAAACTTCAGAATCTTGTCTGACAATAGAGATAAAAGGTGGATAGGAAAGGTCAAATGGGGGTTGTCTAGGAAATCTGATGGAGAGCAAGACAGAGGGGGGTTGGGGAGAGGGAGGCAACACATGCCTTAAGAATGCCTCAAATCTGGATTCTGACTAGGGGCTATGAAGGACTGAATGTGAGGAATCTCTGTGTCCTTCCCTTGCTTTTGACAAAAGAGATAAAGTTGAAGGATTGTGCTATAATCTGTGTGCCATTCAGAGGCCAATTTTTTGGTCCCCTAGTTTGTATATGTATGCAGGTCAAGAAGCAGCAGTTAGTTAGAACTGGACATGAAACAACAGACAGGTCCCAAATTGGGAAAGGAGTATGTCAAGATTGTATATTGTTACCCTGCTTATGAGAAATGCTGGGCTGGATGAAGCACAAGCTGGAATCAAGATTGCAAGGAGAAGTATCAATAACCTCATATATGCAGATGACACCACCCTTATGGCAGAAAAGGAAGAAGAACTAAAGAGCCTCTTGATGAAAGTGAAAAAGGAGAGTGAAAAATTTGGCTTAAAACTCAACATCCAGAAAACTAAGATCATGGCATCCAGTCCCATCAGTTCATAGCAAATAGATAGGGAGAAAATGGAAGCAATTTTGGACTCCAAAATCACTGCAGATGGTGACTGCAGCCATGACATTAAAAGACATTTGCTCTTTGGAAGAAAAACTATGACCAACCTAGACAGCATATTAAAAAGCAGACATTAGTTTGCTAACAAAGTTCCGTCTAGTCAAAGCTATGGTTTTTAAAGTAGTCATGGATATGAGAGTTGGACTATAAAGAAAACTGAGTGGCAAAGAATTGATGTTTTTGAACTGTGGTGTTGGAGAAGACTCTTGAGAGTCTCTTGGATTGCAAGGAGATCCAACCAGTCCATCCTAAAGGAAATCAGTCCTGAATACTCATTGGAAGCATTGATGCTGAAGCTGAAGCTCCAATACTTTGGCCACCTGATGCAAATAATTGACTCATTGGAAAAGACCCTGATTGTAGGAAAGATTGAAAGCAGGAGAAGAAGGGGAAACAGAGGATGAGATGGTTGAGTGGCATCACCAACTCAATGGACATGTATTTGAGTAAGCTCCAGGAGTTGGTGATGGACAGGGAAGCCTAGAGTGCTGCAGTGCATAGGGTCACAAAGAGTTGGACACAACTGAGCGACTGAACTGAACTGAGTTTTTATTGGGGCCAGGCCTTCTGAGCTTTTCAGGGTCACTTCTTTTTCAATTCCTGAGATGTAACCAAGGGGTGAGTCTGAGAGAGGCTTCTGCAATGCACCTGAACCCACTCTTAGCCTACATGTCATAGAATGGGAGTGCTGAGAGTCACTGGCTGAAAGAAAAGTGTCCCTTTTGTCCCAGTGATCTCTCCATGCTTCTAATGGCACAAAATGCCTAACTGTCCCAATAGTCACGTCTGAAAGCAAGAGGTGACATCCCTGTAAACCGTGCAGCTTAAGGCATCTTGTGATCCTGGCAGAGACAGAGATTCCTGATAGCAATGATGTGATTTACAATTTGCTGATTTCCTGAAACATGGTAAAGTACTCTTAGGATTGAAGCAAAAATTGCTAAGCAGTCAGTGTAGGACTATGAGACCTTGATCTTGCTTTCAAGAAATATCTCATTCCATTAACCTGAAACTATACCCTTTGTTCCAAATTCCTTGAATGCGTCCTTGGTCTGATAAATTATCAGCACTGCAATCCAGGAAAGGGCAGTAATTAACTTCTGCTCCACATGCCTGAGATAAAAGCAACTGATGATCATTAATCTTTACCCATACATCTTGTCCATTGTAATTTGGCCAGGAGCCATGAAAAAGGGTGGCAAATTAATCTGAGGATCAAGAGAAGCCATAAAGATGTTAAGTTCAACATCCTGACCTTTAAACTGATTGGTTAGAAATTACATATTTTAAGGACAGGAGCCAAGCAAAAATGTACAGATCAGTGCTAATAAGGATAAAAATTGCTGTAAGTCCACCTTTTTGGAAACAATTTATTCTCTCTCAGTATCTATGATGAGAGCTTTGTACTTTTATTTTCTCTAAAATAAATCCTATTTGCTTGCTACTGTGACTGTTTGTGTGTTTGTGAAGTTCATTCTTGGGCTCTGTGAACAAGGACTTAGATTCCTGTTTCAGGATAGCTCAAAGACAACACTTAGGCTCCTGTAAATCAATACAGACCAAAAGGGAAAGAAGTGAAAGTGACAAGGAAGACAGGCTGAGGAATCCATCTTACAATCCTATCAGGAAGGCCAGGGGATGATGGGCTCTATGTTTTGCTTCAAACACTATGTGCCTGACACAGAACACAGAAGTTGTCTTACTGGAGGTGGATGCCTTTATGGCCTGATCCATTTCGTGACACATTTATCCTCTCATGGGTGTCTTCATTTGACAGGCAGCCTAATGGTTTTGAAATGCCTGACCCGTGCCCACATAATATTGTTTGGCCTAGTATTCAATTGAAAAGGAGTCAAAGAGACCCTCATCCATTTGAGTGGCAGCTACTGGGGCACAGTGGGTGATGGGGTCTTTGGAACATACAAGAGGGTAACTCTTGCCAGAGTTCCTCATTGCTATCATAGCCACTTGCCTGTTTGCAAAGGATCCCAATGAGAAAAGAGAGGCGAGAAGATGGGGGAAGAAACTCCGAGTTCCTGTACAGGCTACCAAAAAATTCCGTGGTCCATACATGAGTTGGAAAATAATTTTCAGACATTATTCAACATGTGAGGAGAATAAAGTCTGTTAGAATAGAAGACACTGTTAGAGCAGCAAGCCAGCTCAAAGGAGAGCCAACTAACAAAGTGAAGATTTAATCAGCTAAAATATAATTTTGACATTGTAAGATGGATAATCATCCTCACAAATCACATAATTCTTTTTCTAATTGTAACTTCTCTTCAGACAATTTTAACTTAGCTTCATGTACTTTCCAGTAGGCAGAGAGGAGGATCCAGCCTCTCACCTAGTGTGGCATATTCTTAGCCTTTCTCAATCAGCATTAGTCACATTCAGTAACTTCAAAATGTTTGCCCCACTTTAATTTAAGGTTCCAATTCTCACACAATCCAGTGAATGTGTCACGTTCATTAGCTAATGAGCAATAAGGTGAGTATTCCCATCTGGGAATAAAAACTTCATCAACCTTAATCTCTTTCTTCTTAAAGAGTAGAATTTTTGTCTCACAAATCCTGGTCACAGTGCCAATTATTGTTTTGCCAAAGTTTTCACTTTCATCTCAGATTCAAATGATTTTTAACAAAATAAGTCACTTTTTATATACAAATAAATATTATCAATATGTATTAAAGCAATATCTAGCTTACTTTCAATATACTAGCATTAAAAAATAAATGAGAAATAGAAACAGTGGGCATCACCAAGTTGGGGTTTGAAAAACATCCAGACTCAAACATAGCTGGCAAGTCCCATGACACAGCACATTTGAAGTTCCAGTTGGAAAAAGTTCCCAGGCAGTATGTCTGCTTTGTGGGTGAGACTTCAAAAATTGGAGCTCAGTGTTCCCATTTATAATCCCAGGATGCAAACAGGTATCATCATCCATCTGTGAGCAAACTGCAGCTCTGATTTTATGTTAATGCTGTTTGCTTGGTCTTGTAAAAGTTGGAATATTGTTAAGCCTTGGGCCTGGTGGGCCAGACCCCCTCCAGGGGCTCAACAGTCTTAAGATTTGTCCCCTATCTTATCTATGGTGTTTCAAGGCTTGCACTCACAGTCAGGGAAGTGTCCACGTAGGTTAAAAGCAAGGTCAGAGGCTTGCTCTGCTTTGTCTCTGAAGCCTAACCAAGACTATTTATTTAATTTACCTAATACTGGGTAAAAAGCAGAAAGTAGAAAGCAGAATCCCTATTTTTGGGACCACCCTACATGATCTTGTTGAAAACCCTCACTCTTTGCTTTAAGAGTACCCCTTCGGTGTATAAAGAAGTTTCTAGCAAGGCAGCCTGCGGAACTAGGGTGGAAACCTCTATTAGGCCACAGCTCTGTAATGTGGCTCTCTTAGCTGTCTGATCGGCAGCTTGTTTCTCTTGTGACACCTCTGTACTTGCTTTTTGCTGTCTCCTGCAGTGGGAGACTGAAACCTCTGCAGGAAAATGGACTGTTTCAAGGAACCAGGGGATTTGGTCATCATATTTAATTGAGGACTCTCAGGTGGTTATCTGGCCCCTTTCTTTCCAAATAGAAACCTGTACATGTAGTACTACATGTACATGTAGTACAAGAATGGCATAATTGAAGTCAGTATAAAGAGCTACTCATTTCCTTTTCACAGCTCTAAAGCTTGAGTCAGGGCTTAAAATTGAGCCGACTAGGCTGAAGATTCTTGTGGTAAAAGTTAAGCCTCCATGGTCTTGCAATTGGAGACTAGGGCATATCCTGCTCTCCTTTTCCCATCTAAGAAAACTACTCCCATGAGTACACAACATTTTCTCAGGATTGTTCAGAGTATCTTATGAAAATGCCTCTTAGGGTTTGTACAATGGTCTAAAGTTTCTAGGCAAGAAGGAAAGGGGAGAGAGCCTGTATGGGTTTGCAGGAGAACCAGGTCCTATAGATATAGCTAGCTCTGGATTTTCCATAAGTATTACTTGATATCTGAGGATCCTTTGATCAGTTAGTCACTTCAGTCACTCAGTTCAGTTGAGTTCAGTTCAGTCACTCAGTTGTGTCCGACTCTTTGCTACCCCATGAATCGCAGCACGCCGGGCCTCCCTGTCCATCACCAACTCCTGGAGTTTACTCAGACTCACGTTCATCAAGTCCGTGATGTCATCCAGCCATCTCATCCTAGGTCGTCCCCTTCTCATCCTGTCCCCAATCTCTCCCAGCATCAGTCTTTTCCAATCAGTCAGCTCTTCGCATGAGGTGACCAAGGTACTGGAGCTTCAGCATGAGCATCATTCCTTCCAAAGAAATCCCAGAGTTGATCTCCTTCAGAATGGACTGGTTGGATCTCCTTGCAGTCCAAGGGACTCTCAAGAGTCTTCTCCAACACCACAGTTAAAAAACATCAATTCTTCAGCACTCAGCCTTCTTCACAGTCCAACTCTCACATCCACACATGACCACAGGAAAAACCATAGCCTTGACTAGATGGACCTTAGTCGGCAAAGTAATGTCTCTGCTTTTGAATATACTATCTAGGTTGATCATAACTTTTCTTTCAAGGAGTAAGCGTCTTTTAATTTCATGGCTACAGTCACCATCTGCAGTGATTTTGGAGCCCCCAAAAAATAAAGCCTGACACTGTTTCCACTGTTTCTCCATCTATTTCCCATGAAGTGATGGGACCAGATTCCATGATCCTCGTTTTCTGAATGTTGATCTTTAAGCCAACTTTTTCACTCTCCTCTTTCACTTTCATCAAGAGGCTTTTTAGCTCCTCTTCACTTTCTGCCATAAGGGTGGTGTCATCTGCATATCTGAGGTTATTGATATTTCTCCCGGCAATCTTGATTCCAGCTTGTGTTGCTTCCAGTCCAGCGTTTCTCATGATGTACTCTGCATATAAGTTAAATAAGCAGGGTGACTATATACATCCTTGACATACTCCTTTTCCTATTTGGAATCAGTCTGTTCTTCCATGTCCAGTTCTAACTGCTGCTTCCTGACCTGCATACAGATTTCTCAGGAGGCAGGACAGGTGGTCTGGTATTCCCATCTCTTTCAGAATTTTCCACAGTTTAATGTGATCCACACAGTCAAAGGCTTTGGCATAGTCAATAAAGCAGAAAGAGATGTTTTTCTGGAACTTTCTTGCTTTTTCCATGATCCAGGGGATGTTGGCAATTTGATCTCTGGTTCCTCCTCTTTTTCTCAAACCAGCTTGAACATCAGGGAGTTCACTGTTCACATATTGCTGAAGTCTGGCTTGGAAAATTTTGAGCATTACTTTACTAGCATGTGAGATGAGTGCAATTGTGGGTGGTTTGAGCATTCTTTTGCATTGCCTTTCTTTAGAATTGGAATGAAAACTGACCTTTTCCAGTCTTGTGGCCATTGCTGAGTTTTCCAAATTTGCTGGCATATTGAGTGCAACACTTTCATAGCATCATCTTTCAAGATTTGAAATAGCTCAACTGGAATTCTGTCACCTTCACTAGCTTTATTCGTAGTGATGCTTTCTAAGGCCCACTTGACTTCACATTCCAAGATGTCTGGCTCTAGATGTGTGATCACATCATCATGATTATCTGGGTCGTGAAGATCTTTTTTGTACAGTTCTTCTGTGTATTCTTGCCACCTCTTCTTAATATCTTCTGCTTCTGTTAGGTCCTTACAATTTCTGTCCTTTACTGAGCCCATCTTTGCATGAAATGTTCCCTTGGTATCTCTAATTTTCTTGAAGAGATCTCTAGTCTTCCCCATTCTGTCGTTTTCCTCTCTTTCTTTGCATTGATCTCTGAAAAAGGCTTTCTTATCTCTTCTTGCTATTTTCTGGAACTCTGCATTCAGATGCTTATATCTTTACTTTTCTCCTTTGGTTTTCACTTCTCTTCTTTTCACAGCTATTTGTAAGGCCTCCCCACACAGCCATTTTGCTTTTTTGCTTTTCTTTTCCATGGGGATGGTCTTGATCCTTGTCTCCTATACAATGTCATGAACCTCATTCCATAGTTCATCAAGCACTCTGTCTATCAGATCTAGACCCTTAAATCTATTTCTCACTTCCACTGTATAATCATAAGGGATTTCATTTAGGTCATACCTGAATGGTCTAGCGGTTTTCCCTACTTTCTTCAATTTAAGTCTGAATTTGGCAATAAGGAGTTTATGATCTGAGCCACAGTCAGTTCCCGGTCTTGTTTTTGTTGACTGTATAGAGCTTTTCCATCTTTGCTTCAAAGAATATAATCAATCTGATATTGGTGTTAACCATCTTGTGATGTCCATGTGTAGAGTCTTCTCTTGTGTTTTTGGAAGAGGGTGTTTGCTATGACCAGTGCATTTTCTTGGCAAAACTCTATTAGTCTTTGCCCTGCTTCATTGCACATTCCAAGGCCAAATTTGCCTGTTACTCCAGGTGTTTCTTGACTTCCTACTTTGGCATTCCAGTCCCCTATAATGAAAAGGGCATCTTTTTTGGGTGTTAGTTCTAAAAGATCTTGTAGGTCTTCATAAAACCGTTCAACTTCAGTTTCTTTAGCATTACTGGTTGGGGCATAGGCTTGGATAATTGTGATATTGAATGGTTTGCCTCGGAGATGAACAGAGATCATTCTGTCGTTTTTGAGATTGCATCCAAGTACTGCATTCGGACTCTTTTGTTGATCATGATGGCTACTTCATTTCTTCTGAGGCATTCCTGCCAGCAGTAGTAGATGTAAGGGTCATCTGAGTTAAATTCACCGATTCCAGTCCATTTTAGTTAGCTGATTCCTAGAATGTCGACATTCACCCTTGCCATCTCTTGTTTGACCACTTCCAATTTGCCTTGCTTCATGGACCTGACATTCCAGGTTCCTATGCAATATTGCTCTTTACAGCATCGGATCTTGCTTCTATCACCAGTCACATCAGTCACTCAGTCATGTCCAACTCTTTGTGACTCCATGGACTGCACCAATCTAGACTTCCCTGTCTATCACCAGCTACTGGAATTGCTCAAACTCATGTCCATCAAGTCAGTGATGCCATACAACAATTTCATCCATGTTGTTCTCTTCTCCTCCTGCCTTCAATCTTTCCCAGAATCAGGGACTTCTCCAATGAGTCAGTTCTTAACATCAGGTGGACAAAATTTTGGAGTTTCAGCTTCAGCATCTGTCCTTCAAATGAATACTCAGGACTGATTTCCCTCAGGATTGACTGGTTTGAACTTGTAGTCCAAGGGATTCTCAAGAATTTTCTCCAACACCACAGTTCAAAAGCATCAATTTGTTGGTGCTCAGCTCTCTTTATAGTCCAAATCTCAGGTCCATACATGACTACTGTAAAAATCATAGCTTTGACTAGATGGAATTTTGTCAGCAAAGAAATGTCTCTGCTATTTTAATATGCTGTCTAGGTTGGTCATTGCTTTTCTCCCAAGGAGCAAGTGCCTTTTAATTTCATGGCTGCAGTACCAATCTTCAGTGATATTGGAACCCCCCCCCCAAAAAAAAAAAATAGTCTATTACTGTTTCCATTGTTTCCCCACCTATTTGCCATGAAGTGATGGGACCAGATGCCATGATCTTAGTTTTCTGAATGTTGAATTTTAAGCCAACGTTTTCACTCTCCTCTTTTTTCACTTTCATCAAGAGGCTCTTTAGTTCTGCTTACCCTTCTGCCTTAAGGATGGTGTCATCTGCATATCTGAGGTTATTGATATTTCTCCTGGCAGTCTTGATTCCAGCTTGTGCTTCACCCAGCCCAGCATTTCACATGTTGTATTTTGTGTATAAATTAAATAAATAGGGTGACAATATACAGTCTTGATCTACTCCTTTCCCAATTTAACACCAATCTGGTTTTCCATGTCTGCTTCTAACTGTTGCTTCTTGACCTGCATATAGATTTCTCAAGAGGCACGTCAGGTGGTCTGGTATTCCCATCTCTTGAAGAATTTTCCACGGTTTGTTGTGATCCACACAGTCAAAGTCTTTGGCATAGTCAATAAGCAGAAGTAGATTTTTTTTGGAACTCTCGCTTTCTTGATGATCCAACGAATGGTGGCAATTTGATCTCTGTTTCTTCTGCCTTTTTTAAAAACCAACTTGAACATCTGGATATTCACAATTCATATACTGTTAAAGCCTGGCTTGGAGAATTTTGAGCATTGCTTTGCTAGAGCATGAGATGAATGCAATTGTGCAGTAGTTACAACATTCTTTGGCATTGCCTTTATTTGGGATTGAAATGAAAACTGACCATTTCCTGTCCTGTGGCCACCGCTGAGTTTTCCAAACTTGCTAGCATATTGAGTGCAGCACTTTCACAGCATCATCTTTCAGGATTTGAAACAGCTCAACTGGAATTCCATCACCTCCACTAGCTTTGTTAGTAGTGATGCTTCCTAAGGCCCACTTGACTTCACATTCCATGATGTCTGTCTCTAGGTGAGTGATCTCACCATCATGATTATCTGGGTCATTAAGATTTTTTTGTGTGTAGTTTTTCTAAGTATTCTTGCCACCTATTCTTAATATCTTCTGCTTCTATTATACCCATACCATTTCTATCCTTTATTGTGTCCATCTTGGCATGAAAATTTACTTTGGTATCTCTAATTTTCTTGAAGAGATCTCTAGTCTTTCCCATTTCAATGTTTTCCTCTATTTCTTTGCATTGATCATTGAGGAAAACTTTCTTATCTCTCCTTGCTATTCTTTGGAACTCTGCATTCAAATGGGTATCTCTTTCTTTTTCTCCTTTGCTTTTCGTCTCTCTTCTTTTCTCAGCTATTTGTAAGGCCTCCTCAGACAATTATTTTGCCTTTTGCATTGCTTTTTCTTGGGGATGGTCTTAATCTCTGCCTGCTGTACAATGTCACAAACCTCCGTCCATCATTCTTCAAGCACACTGTCTATCTATATTCCCTTCAATATATTTGTCATTTCCACTCTATAATTGTAAGGAATTTGATTCAGGTAATACCTGAATGGTTTAGTGGTTTTCCCTATTTTCTTCAATTTAAGTGTGAATTTACGATAAGCAGTTCATGATGTGAGGCATATTCAGCTCCTTGTCTTGTTTTTGCTGACTTTATAGAGAATTTTCATCTTCACCTGCAAAGACTATAATCAATCTGATTTTGGTATTGAATACCATCTGGTGATATCCATGTGTAGAGTCTTCTCTTGTGTTGTTGGAAGAGGGTGTTTGCTATGATCAGTGCGTTCTCTTGGAAAAACTCCGTTAGCCCTTACCCATACCCATTTTGTACTCCAAGGCCAAACTTGCTTGTCATTCCAGGTATCTCCTGACTTCCTACCTTTGAATTCCAGTCCCCTATGATGAAAAGGACATCTTTTGGGGGTGTTAGTTCTAGAAGGTCTTGTAGGTCTTCATAACTATTCAACTTCAGCTTCTTTATCATTAGTGGTTGGGGCCTAAGCTTGGATACTACGATATTGAATGGTTTGCTTGGAAATAAACAGAGATCACTCTGGTTGTTTTTTTTTTTTTGTTTGTTTGTTTGTTTTTAGATTTTACCACGTACTGCATTTCGGACTCTTTTGTTGACTATGAGGGCACTTCATGTCTTCTAAGGGATTCTTGTTCTCAGTAGTAGCTATAATGGATATCTGAATTAAATTCACTCTTTTCAGTCCATTTTATTTCACTGACTCCTAAAACATCAATGTTCACTCTTGCCATCTCCTACATGACTACTTCCAATTTACCTTGATTCATAGACTTAACATTCCAGGTTCCTATGCAATATTGCTCTTTACAGCATCAGACTTTACTTCCTTCACCAGTCACATCCACAACTGGGCATTGTTTTTACTTTGTCTCCATATCTTCGTTCTTTCTGGAGTTATTTCTCCACTCTTCTCCAGTAGCATAGTGGGCACCTACTGACAGGGAGTTCATCTTTCTCGGTCCTATCTTTTTGCTTTTTCATACTGTTCATGGGGTTCTTAAGGCAAGAATACTAAGTAGTTTGCCATTCTCTCCTCTAGTGGACCAACTTTTGTCAGAATTCTCCACATTCCCTGTCTGTTTTGGGTGGCTCTATATGGCATGGCTCATAGTTTCATTGAGTTAGACAAGGCTGTGGTCCATGTGATCAGTGTGATTAGCTTTCTGTGATGGTGATTTTCAGAAGGCAATGGCAACCCACTCCAGTACTCTTGCCTGGAAAATCCCATGGATGGAGGAGCCTGGTGGGCTGCAGTCCATGAGGTCGCTAGGAGTCAGATACGACTGAGCAACTTCATATTCACTTTTCACTTTCATGCATTGGAGAAGGCAATGGCAACCCACTCCAGTGTTCTTGCCTGGAGAACCCCAGGGATGGAGGAATCTGGTGGGCTTCCGTCTATGGGGTCGCACAGAGTCAGACACGACTGAAGTGACTTAGCAGCAGCAGCAGTCCTCTAATGGATAAGGATAAGAGACATATGGAAGCTACCTGATGGGAGAGACTGACTGTGGGGGAAATTGGGTCTTGTTCTGATGGGAGGGAACATGCTCAGCAAATCTTTAATCCGATTTTTCTGTTGATGTGTGGTGCTGTGTTCTCTCCCTATTATTTGACCTGAGACCAAACTATGGTGCAGCTAATGAAGAGAATGCCGACCTCCTTCAAAATGTCCAGTGCGCACACTACAGCACCCAGTGCCCCCAATTCTGCAGCAGGCTACTGCCAATCCATGCCTCCACCAGGTACACCTGGACACTCACAGGGTCAGTCTTTTGTGGGGTCACAGCTCCTTTCTCCTGGGTCCTGGTGTGCACAATATTCACAAATGGCCTTTCCCTTTCAGAAGTTATTTAACTTGGTGGCTGGTAAAAATAGTTAGCATACCCCCAAGAGAGAGTTTTAAGTCATCTTCTGTGAGGGCTTCAGTAGCTTCAAGGTTTCAAAAGAAGGGAGGTCACCCTTCCTTGGGCAGTTTGGTTGAGCCTTTTGGATAAGTAAGCCACTGGTTGGGGTTCAAGTCCTGACCTTTGAGTTAACATTCCCAAAGCTATCCCTTCCTTCTAGTGGACATATGTTTGGAACATTTTCTCTGGGTCCAGCGACCTCAAAGCTGGTGCCAGGACTAAAGCCTGTTTTGGTGTAACCTCTGTCTCATTTTGAGGAAGTCTCCGCATCAATGGGATCAAATCACCCCTCTTTTTAGGCTTTCACATAAAGACTGGGTGATTAGGCCATAGATGCTTATCCAGATTCTACAATATTCGATTAGCCCCAGAAAAGCTTGCAATTATTTCTGAGTCATGGAGAAAGGCAACTGGAGGATTCCTTGTACCTGATCAGAGGGCAATCTCTTGGACATGTGTGTAATTTGAACTCTCAGGTAAATGATATTTGTCTGGACTATCAGTATCTTGGCAGGAGAGATTTTATATCCCCATTCTGCCAAAAAGTTTAGAAGCTGAATCGCATGCCATTGGGCTTCTCTCTTATCTGTCGAGCAGATTACTAGACCATCTTTGTATTGTAATATTTTTCTATTTGGTCCCAGGTCCTGATCCAGAAGATCCCACCTAAGAGCCTGTCTTAGCAAGTGGGGACTGAATCCTTGAGGTAATACTGTCCAGGTCATTTGTTGGTACTTTTCTCCTGGTGCTTCCCACTAGAAGGCAAAAAGGTTTGCAGACTCCTTAACCAGTGGTATGCAAAAGAAATTGGCCTTAACTTCCAGGATGCTATAACCCTTGGCAGTGTGTGGTATTTCTTACAGGATTACATAGGGGTTTGGAACTGTGGGAGGAAGGGGGCTACAGCCTCATTTATGATATCTATATCTTGAAATATTCACCAGTCTCTAGCCAGAGCTCCTCAATTGCATCCATAGGTGCTTGCCTATTCACAGAGGGTTCAAGGAGACAAGAAGCAAGAAATCATAGAAAAGGCTTTAGAGGAAGTCAAGGTCCTTCCAGTCATAGGGGCAAGGACCCTTGTCTAAAGGCAGTCAGTGGTCTGAGTCATTGCACCGAAATGTCAGGTTGGTTCCTTTTTCCCTTGATCTTTGTCTAATCATAGCAAAGATCTGAAATGGTAGGCTAGTTACAACTCAAGCGTGCAAGATTTAATAAGCAGGCATTAGTACATAGTACATTTCTAAGACGTGAGAGTAGGCCAACCCCTCTGAAGTACCCTGACTCTTCTTGGTTTCCCTTTTTATATAATATTTTTGTCTCCTCTCTTTGGCAGTTCCTGGGACCTGATTAAATCTGCCCATGAAAAATAGAGCTTGTATCTGCCACCAATCAGGAAGGGGGTGCAAGTAGGGCATATGCTCAAGGTCAATCAGGGAAAGTGGCATGTATGGGCATGGTTTCCTGCCAGACATTCTCACACTTGACCTTGACTTCCTTTTTCATGGTTTGTGTGTGTGTGTGTGTGTTTGTGTGTCTGTGTGTCTGTGTCTGTGTTTGCTCTCATCAAGGTTCTTCTAGTCACCATTTTCTCTAGCCACCATCTTGGACTCCTTTTCTATTCTAACTACCTAGCAGTTTTGTTTTTTTTTTTTTTTTTTTCTGAGAGGGGTGTAGTTTATGGTTTTGAGCTCCAAAAGAAATACATGAAATGATACTACTATTGAAATAGCAATAATAAGCTATCACTTATTAAACAGTATGTTCTTACATAAAACTTATGATTCCAGCATCACCATTACCCTGAGTTATTATCCCCCTTTACTTCTGAGACTGAGAAAAGCTAAGTAAATTACTACAGGCTTCTTAGCTTGGTGGTAACTGTACATTCAGGGGCATGTAAAAAAAATTCACAAAAGGCATCATGACCACCAAAGGAAAAGCACAATAAATAATATTTGTGTGGGCATTATATCCTCATACACAAGAAATTTTATATAGTATTTGCTCTTACATAGGTGAGTTTGAGTGAACTCTGGGAATTGGTGGTGAACAAGGAGGCCTGGCGTGCTGCAGTTCATGAGGTCGCAAAGAGTCGGACATGACTGAGCAACTGAACTGAATTAAGGGCTTCCCTAGTGGCTCAGGGGTAAGGAATCTGCCTGCCAATGCCTGTAATGCAAAAGATGTGGGTTCTGTCCTTGGGTCAGGAAGATCCCCTGGAGAAGGAAATGACAACCTATTCCAGTATTCTTGTCTAAGAAATCCCATGGACAGAGGAACCTGGTGGTCTACAGTCCATGGGGTCACAAAAGAGTCATACGTGACTTAGCAACTAAACAGCAATTATTCTTTTACTGGAGCTGATATTTGAATTGATAGGATATTTGTTTTATTCTAACTGAAGAATTAAATATATATATATATGATATTTGTTTCATTATAACTGAAGAATTAAATATGTATATGTATATTTAATTCTTCAGTTAGAATGAAACAAATATCCTATCAAATATATGTTTAATTCTAATAAATATATTATTTTATATATATAGTATTTATATCTCCTTTCATCCTGGGAACCTTAGGGAGGTGAATAAGCAAACATGTTGACCATTTTCTTAGGGAAAATCACTGCCTTTTCATGGAAGATGGACTGAAGATATACTGATTTCTTAGTTGCAGTTTTTGAGGAAACTACTGCCTTTTTCTGTTGCTTATATGTCTGCTTCAGAAAGTTGCATACTTTAAAATGAAGATATTGCTGTCACTTACAGTCAAGCAAAAAGCTAACTATAACCTTTAATATGAACCTATGTTTCATAATACCAGGAACTTCAAAGCACTTTCTCTAAAAAACAGTAGAGGCTGGATTGTGCAAATTCTTTGAAAAGAAGTTTAAGGTTCTGCATAAATGCAAGGTAGAGAAGTTATTGTCATCTACTCTACATACCAGTTTGACTTCCTTATCTTCCCCAAGGCAGTCTATCAGGCTGGTGTCTCTTGATTCAAAACACACTTCAAAGCTCAGAGTTACTAGGGTTTGTAAAGATAAAGAGAGTATCTGAAAGTCATTTCAGTTCTTGGGTAAAACACTAAAGTGATCAGACAGAAGAATATGTTTTAAAAATTGTAGTTAAAATGTGTTTACTTGTTTAAAGAATTGAAAGACTTTCTGGAGAAATTAAAGCTCACATTTCACTGTATTTTCTGAATGACCTAGGTCATTCAAAGAAAACTATTATTTGTTTCATTTCACAATTCAGTTACTTGCTTTCAATATTCCACTGCAATTAATATATATGAAGAACAATTGTGTAGAATTTCTTTTTCAGGAGATACATAAGGACCTCCCTGCTGCTGCTGCTGCTGCTAAGTCCGACTCTGTGCGACCCCATAGGTGGCAGCCCACCAGGCTCCCCGTCCCTTGGATTTTCCAGGCAAGAAACGCAAGAAAGTGAAAAGTGAATGTAAAGTCGCTCAGTCCTGTCCGACTCTTAGTGACCCCATGGACTGTAGCCTACCAGGCTCCTCCATCCATGGGGTTTTCCAAGCAAGAGTACCGGAGTGGGGTGCCATTGCCTTCTCCAAGGACCTCCCTAACAATGGTAAAATATATGCAGTCCTGAGCTCCACAGTCTTTTGCTTTGGAGTTTCAGGAAAATAAAGAATAACATGATGCATTTTAAGAATGTGCTTACATATGTGAAATATTTGCGAGAGAAGTTCCATCTGCTCACATATCCCACCTGCACAGGAACACAGTTCAGTTCAGTTCAGTTCAGTCACTCAGTCATGTTTGACTCTTTGCAACCCCATGAATCGCAGCACGCCAGGCCTCCCTATCCATCACCATCTCCCGGAGTTACTCAGACTCACGTCCATTGAGTCAGTGATGCCATCCAGCAATCTCATCCTCGGTCGTCCCCTTCTCCTCCTGCCCCCAATCCCTCCCAGCATCAGAGTCTTTTCCAATGAGTCAACTCTTCGCGTGAGGTGGCCAAAGGACTGGAGTTTCAGCTTTAGCATCATTCCTTCCAAAGAAAGCCCAGCGCTGATCTCCTTCAGAATGGACTGGTTGGATCTCCTTGCGGTCCAAGGGACCCTCAAGAGTCTTCTCCAATACCACGGTTCAAAAGCATCAGTTCTTTGGTGCTCAGCCTTCCTCACAGTCCAACTCTCACATCCATACATGACCACAGGAAAAACCATAGCCTTGACTAGACGGACCTTAGTTTGGCAAAGTAATGTCTCTGCTTTTGAATATACTACCTAGGTTGCTCATAACTTTTCTTTCAAGGAGTAAGCGTCTTTTAATTTCATGGCTGCAGTCACCATCTGCAGTGATTTTGGAGCCCAAAAAAATAAAGTCTGACACTGTTTCCACTGTTTCCCCCTCTATTTCCCATGAAGTGATGGGACCAGATGCCATGATCTTCGTTTTCTGAAAGTTGAGCTTTAAGCCAACTTTTTCGCTCTCCTCTTTCACTTTCAACAAGAGACGTTTTAGTTCCTCTTCACTTTCTGCCATAATGGTGGTGTCATCTGCATATCCGAGGTTATTGAAGAACACAGTCGCTCAGAAAGGTTGGTGGAAGTAAAGAAACAGTTGCATGTCAGGCGAGGGATAGGCTGTTAGAAAGAACATAGGTTTGTTAAATATATACTGGCTGCTAAGTTAAGCCACTTCAGTCGTGTCTGACTCTGTGTGACCCCATAGACTGCAGCCCACCAGGCTCCACCATCCCTGGGATTCTCCAGGCAAGAACACTGGAGTGGGTTGCCATTTCCTTCTCCAATGTATGAAAGTGAAAAGAGAAAGTGAAGTCGCTCAGTTGTGTCCAACTCTTAGTGACCGCATGGACTGCAGCCTACCAGGCTCCTCCACCCATGGGATTTTCCAGGCAAGAGTACTGGAGTGGGGTGCCATTGATTTCTCCATACACTGGCAGATGCTGGTAAATTTTGTGTGGGAAAGAAAAGAGATACAAGACAAGAAAAAAGGGTTAGGAGTCAGGAATATTGCATTTTAATCATTCAATTTTGAGGCCTACGTTTTCCCTTTTGCACATGTGGGAAGCAGTCACAAGTCTTAAATAATGCCCATAGTCAGAGAACTTAAAGAAAAGAAAGCATACTACAGTTGGAAAAATATTTTCTTTGACATTTTAGAATTGAAGCTGAGTGAATGCATAGGATAGAATGAAGCAAATGCCTCTTGAGGCCTCCTATGTGCTGGCCACTTCTTGGTTTTGGGAATCAGTTCAGTTCAGTAGCTTAGTCGTGTCCGACTCTTTGCGACCCCATGAATCACAGCATGCCAGGCCTCCCTGTTCATCACCAATTCCCGGAGTTCACTCAGATTCACGTTCATCGAGTCAGTGATGCCATCCAGCCATCTCATCCTCTGTCGTCCCCTTCTCCTCCTGGCCCCAAACCCTCCCAGCATCAGAGTCTTTTCCAATGAGTCAACTCTTTGCATGAGTTTCTGCTTTAGCATCATTCCCTCCAAAGAAATCCCAGGGCTGATCTCCTTCAGAATGGACTGGATGGATCTCCTTGCAGTCCAAGGAACTCTCAAGAGTCTTCTCCAACACCACACCTCAAAAACATCAATTCTTTGGCGCTCAGCCTTCTTCACAGTCCAACACTCACATCCATATATGACTCCTGGAAAAACCATAGCCTTGACTAGACAGATCTTAGTTGGCAAAGTAATATCTCTGCTTTTGAATATACTGTCTAGGTTGGTTATAACTTTTCTTTCAAGGAGTACGTGCCTTTTAATTTCATGGCTGTAGTCACCATCTGCAGTGATTTTGGAGCCCAAAAAATAAAGTCTGACACTGTTTCCACTGTTTCCCCATCTATTTCCCATGAAGTGATGGGACCGGATGCCATAATTTTCGTTTTCTGAATGTTGAGCTTTAAGCCAACTTTTTCACTCTCCTCTTTCACTTTCATCAAGAGACTTTTTAGTTCCTCTTCACTTTCTGCCATAATGGTGGTGTAATCTGCATATCTGAGGTGATTGATATTTCTCCTGGCAATCTTGATTCCAGCTTGTGTTTCTTCCAGTCCAGCATTTCTCATGATGTACTCTGTATATAAGTTAAATAAGCAGGGTGACAATATACAGCCTTGAATAGATAAAAATTAATGCTTGCCATCAATAAAATTTAAGCCTATTTGAGGATATAGAAAAGCCTATTGAAGGATATAGAAAATGGACAACAGTCTAATAAGACATATTTCTTTTTTTATTTTTTAAAATTTATTTTTAATTGATGGATAATCACTTACAATATTGTGTTGGTTTCTGCCATACATCAATATAAATCAGCCATAGATATACATATGTCTCCTCACATCTCCCACCCCATCCCACACCTCTAGCTTGTCACATAGGACAAGGAGAGGTTGAAGAAAATGGATAGAGTAGCATGGAAACATATTCACTACCATAAGTAAAATAGATAGTCAGTGAGAATTTGCTGTATGACTCAGAGAGCTCAAACCAGTGTCCTTTATAAAGATAAGCAAAGGATGCTATGATAGAACATGGAAGGAACTTCTAACCCATACTATAGTAGTAAGAGAAGACTTCAAGTAAGGATTATTTATCTGAATTGTGCTTTAAAAGTTGTGTAGGTGAGAGGTGAAATCAATGCAAAAGAATGTCTCATTTATTCAAATAACCATAAATCAAACAATGTCTATCAATAATGATGGATCGATTCCAAAGCTTATTACTAGCTTTATAAATTATTTCTTAACATATTAATTTTGCTTCTCATTCTTTATTGTACATAGGCTTCTGGATTATATTATACCAGGTGTTGATTCTGGTCTGGCTGGGGAATTTCTGTTGGTGTACGGTGTGCTCTTCACCAGTGCTGCATGTTACAAAGTTGGAGGTGGCTTCCTGATGATATCAGGTAAGTCATCACATTACCTCATTGAGACATATTACTAATAAGAAAGCTGTGTGTATATTTGTGCATGTTTATGTGCATGCAAGAATGTACAAGAGTAAGTGTGTGCATGTTTGTGTTTATAGACCATTTACATGAAAAGAAATTGTTATCAAAAGTAATATACTGTAAATGAGGGACTACTGGTAAACTGAGCCTGCATCTTTGATACAAATTTTGCAAAAAAAGGTATTTTTTATCATATATATGGGAACTTTTCCCCTATCTGAGTTGTAGAAACTTTATATTTAACAATTAAAGTACTTATTTCTAAAATATTAGCTATTGATATTTTCCCTCTAAACTGAACTGAGCCTAGTTCAGTTGCTCAGTCATGTCCAACTCTTTGTGACATCATGGACTGCAGTACGCAAAGTTTCCTTGTCCATCACCAACTCTCAGAGCTTGCTGAAACTCATGTCCATTGAATAAGTGATGCCATCAAATCATCTCATCCTCTGTCGTCCTCTTCTCCTCCTGCCTTCAATCTGTCCCAGCATCAAAGTCTTTTCTAATGAGTCAGTTCTTTGCATCAGGTAACCAAAGTACTGGAGTTCTAAATAACTAGATGACAAATATAAATATTTAGAATCTCCTCCATTTTTTATTGACTAGACTGCTCAGTATGAGAGATTTATATTTAAGTTGATATTACTGTAGGTAATTTTCTTGAAGAGATTTCTAGTCTTTCCCATTCTATTGTTTTCCTCTATTTCTTTGCATTGATCGCTGAGGAAGGCTTTCTTATCTCTTTTTGCTATCCTTTGGAACTCTGCATTCAAATGGGTATATCTTTCCTTTCTTTCTTTCCTATTCACTTCCCTTCTTTTCACAGCTATTTGTAAGGCCTACTCAGACAGCGGTTTTACTTTTCTGCATTTCTTTTTCTTGGGGACGGTCTTGATTCCTGTCTCCAGTACAATGTCACAAACCTCCATCCGTAGTTCATCAGGCACGCTGTCTATCAGATCTAGTCCCTTAAATCTATTTCTCACTTCCACAGTATAGTCATAAGGGATTTGATTTAGGTCATACCTGAACGGTCTAGTGGTTTTCTCCAGAAATGGCAGGGACCTAACAGAAGCAGAAGAACTGTACAAAAAAGATCTTCATGATCAAGATAATCACGATGGTGTGATCACTCACCTAGAGCCAGATATCCTGGAATGTGAAGTCAAGTGGGCCTTAGAACGCATCACTATGAAGAAAGCTAGTGGAAGTGATGGAATTCCAGTTGAGCTATTTCAAATCCAAAAAAGATGATGCTGTGAAAGTGCTGCACTCAGTATGCCAGCAAATTTGGAGAACTCAGCAGTGGCCACAAGCCTAGAAAAGGTCAGTTTCATTCCAATCCCAAAGAAAGACAATGCCAACGAATGCTCAAACTACTGCACAATTGCACACATCTCACATGCTAGTAAAGTAATGCTTAAAATGCTACAAGCCAGGCTTCAGCAATACATGAACTGTTAGCTTTCAGATGTTCAAGCTGGTTTAGAAAAGGCAAAGGAACCAGAGTTCAAATTGCCAACGTCTGCTGGATCATCGAAAAAGCAAACGAGTTCCAGAAAAACATCTATTTCTGCTTTATTGACTATGCCAAAGCCTTTGACTGTGTGGATCACAATAAACTGTGGAAGGTTCTGAAAGAGATGGGAATACCAGACCACCTGACCTGCCTCTTGAGCAACCTATATTCAGGTCAGGAAGCAACAGTTACAACTGGACTTGGAACAACAGACTGGTTCAAATAGGCAAAGGAGTACATGAAGGCTGTATATTGCCACCCTGCTTATTTAACTTATAAGCAGAATACTCATAAGAAACCCTGGGCTGGAGGAAGTCCAAGCTGGAATCAAGATTGCCAGGAGAAATATCAATAACATCAGATATGCAGATGACACCACCCTTATGGCAGAAAATGAAGAGGAGCTAAAGATCCTTTTGATGAAAGTGAAAGAGAAGAGTGAAAAAGTTGGCTTAAAGCTCAACATTCAGAAAACGAGGATCATGGCATCTGGACCCATAATTTCATGGCAAATAGACGGGGAAAGAGTGGAAACTGGCTGAGTTTATTTTTCTGGGCTCCAAAATCACTTTAGATGGTGACTGCAGCCATGAACTTAAAAGACTCTTACTCCTTGGAAGGAAAGTTATGGCCAACCTAGACAGCATATTAAAAAGTAGAGACATTACTTTGTCAACAAAGACCCATCTAGTCAAGGCTAGGGCTTTTCCAGTTATCATGTATGGATGTGAGAATTGGACTATAAAGAAAGCTGAGTGCAGAAGAATTGATGCTTTTGAACTATGGTATTGGAAAAGAATCTTGAGAGTCCCTTGGCCTCCAAGGAGATCCAACCAATCCATCCTAAGGGAGATCAGTCCTGGGTGTTCATTGAAAGGACTGATGTTGAAGCTGAAACTCCAATACTTTGGCCAACTGATGCGAAGAGCTGACTCACTGATCCTGGGAAAGACTGAAGGCAGGAGGAGAAAGGGACTATAGAGGATGAGATGTTTGGATGGCATCATCGACTCGATTGACATGTGTTTGTGTGCACTCCGGGATTTGGTGATGGACAGGGAGGCCTGGCATGCTGCAATTCATGGGATCACAAAGAGTCGGACACGACTGCTTGACTGAACTGAACTGCATGTAAAAATACAGTTTATAGATCAGAAAAAAACTGTTATATATATATATATATATGTATCATCAAATTAACAATGCAAATAGGCTCTTTCACAGCTCGATATATTTTTTTCTATGCTTCACCATAATATAAAAGTAAACAATCCTATATTTTTGTTATAGAGCTAGAGAATGTAGTTGTTTTATGTATAAAATAATTTGACTGGTTCATAAATTCAATCTTAATTTATAGCCACAAATTTTCTCAAAATGTCAAATAGCTTTTGCATTTGTTATTTTTTAAAAAAAATTTAATTAATTAATTTTAATTGAAGTCTAATTACTTTACAATACCGTGGTTCTTTTTGGTACTCATTGACCTGAGTCAACCATGGGTGTACATGTGTTCCACAATCTTGAACCCCCTCCCTCATCCCTCCCCATCTCATCCTTCTGGGTTGGTCCAGACCACCACCTTTGAGTTCCCTGCTTCATGCATTGAGTTTGCACTGGTCATCTGTTTTACATATGGCAATATACATGTTTCAATGCTATTCTCTCATATCGTCCTACCCTTGCCTCCTCCCATGGAATACAAAAGTCTATTCTTTACATCTGTGTTTCTTTTTGTGTTGTGCTTATAGGGTCATCCTTACTGTCTTTCTAAATTCCATATAAATTAATATACTGTACTGCTGTTTCTCTTCCTGGCTTGCTTCGCTATATATAATGGGCTCCAGTTTCATCCACCTCATTAGAACTGATTCAAATGTGTAATTGTTTTTATAGCTGAGTAATATTCTATCGTGTATATGTACCAAAGCTTCCTTATCCATTCATCTGCCAGTGGACATTGATTGGCTTTCATGTCTTAGCTATTGTAAATAGTGCTTTAGTGAATATTGTGGTACATGTGTCTCTTTCAGTTGTGGTTTCCTCAGTGTGTATGCCCAGCAGTGGAATTGCTGGTTCATATGAAAGTTATGTTTCCAGTTTTTAATGGAATCTCTGCACTGTTCTCCATAGTGGCTATACAATTCACATTCCCAACAACAGTGTAAGAAGTTTCCCTTTCTCCACACTCTCTCAAAAATCTATTATTTGTAGAATTTTTTTTATGGCAAACATTCTGACTGGCGAGAGATGGTACCTCATTGTGGGTTTGATTTGCATTTCCTTTATAATGAGTGATGTTGAGCATTTTTGGATATGTTTGTTAGCCATCTGTATGTCTTCTCTGGAGAAATATCTGTTCAGTTCTTTGGCCCATTTTTTGATTGGGGTCATTTATTTTTCTGGTATTGAGCTACATGATCTGCTTGTATATTTTGAAGATTAATTCTTTGTCATCTGTTAGTTTGTTATTATTTTCTCCCATTCTGAAGGCTGTCTTTTCACCTTGCTTATAGCTTCCTTCTTTGTGCAAAAGCTTTTAAGTTTAATTAGGTCCCATTTGCTTATTTTTGTATTTATTTCCATTACTTTGGAAGTTGGGTCATAGAGGATCCTGCTGTGGTTTATGTCAGAGAGTGTTCTGCCTATGTTTTCCTCTAAGAATTTTATAGCTTCTGGTCCTACATTTAGATCTTTAATTCATTTTAATTTTATTTTTGTGTATGGTGTTAGAAAGTGTTCTAATTTCATTCTTTTAGAGGTGGTTGACCTCTTTTCCCATCACCACTTGTTAAAGAGATTGTCCTTTCTCTACTGTATATTTTTGCCTGCTTTATCAAAGATAAGGTCTCCATAGGTGCATGGATTTATCTCTGGGCTTTCTATTTTGTTCCATTGATCTATATTTCTGTCTTTGTGAGAGTACCATACTGTCCTGATGACTGCAGCTTTGTAATATAGTCTGAAGTCAGACAAGTTGATTCCTCCAGTTCCATTCTTCTCTCTCAGGATTGTTTTGGCTATTCGAGGTTTTCTTGTGTTTTCATCCAAATTGTGAAGTTATTTGTTCTAGTTCTGTGAAGAATACTGTTGGTAGCTTGATAGGAATTGCAGTGAAACTATAGATTGCTTTGGATAGTATACTCATGTTCACTATACTGATTCTCCCAATCCATAAACATGGTATATTTTTCCATCTATCTGTGTCATCTTTGATTTCTTTCATCAGTGTTTTATAGTTTTCTAATATATGGGTCTTTTGTTTCTTTAGGTAATTTTATTCCTAAGTACTTTATTCTTTTTGTTGCAATGGTGAATGAGATTGTTTCCTTGCATTCACTTCCTGTCTTCTCATTTTTAGTGTATAGGAATGTAAGTGATTTCTGTGTACTAATTTTATATCTTGCAACTTTATTATACTCATTTATTAACTCTGGTAATTTTCTTGTGGTATCTTTAGGGTTTTCTATGAAGAGAATATCGTCATCTGCAAACAGTCAGAGTTATACTTGGTTTCCAATCTGGATTGCTTTTATTTCTTGTGTTTCTCTGATTACTGTGGCTAGGATTTCCAAAAATATATTGAATTGTAGTAATGACAGTGGGGAACCTTGTCTTGTTCCTGATTTAGAGGAAATGCTTTCAATTTTTCACTATTCAGGATAGTATTTGATGTGGGTTTGATGTATATGTCTTTTATTACGTTAAGGTATATTCCTTCTATGCCTGCTTTTATTATAAATGGGTGTTGAATTTTATCAAAGTCTTTCCCTGCATCTATTGAGATAATCATACCGTTTTTATTTTTCAACTTGTTAATATGGTGTAGCCCATTGATTGATTTGAGAATATTGAAGAATCCTTGCATCCCTGGGATAAAGACCACTTGGTCATGGTGCATTATCTTTAAAATATATTGTTGGGTTCTGTTTGCCAGAAGTTTGTTGAGGATTACTGTATCTATGTTTATCAGTGAAAACTGGCCTGCTGTTTTCTTTTCTTCGTGGCATCTTTCTCTGGTTTTGGTATCAGGGTGATGGTGGCCTCATAGCATGAGTTTGGGAGTTTACTTTCATCTGAAATTTTCTGGAAGAGCTTGAGTAGCATAGGTGTTAGCTCTTTATATTTTTGGTAGAATTCACCTGTGAAGACATCTGGTCCTGGACTTTTGCTTGTTGGAAGATATTTTTATTAGTTTCAATTTCCATGCTTGTGATGGATCTATTAAGATTTTCTCTTTCTTCCTGGTTCAGTTTTGAAAGCTATAATTTTCTAAGAATTTGTCCATGTCTTCCAAGTTGTCCATTTTATTGGTATGTAATTGCTCATAGTTGTCTCTTATGAACATTTGTATTTCTATGTTGTCTGTTGTGATTTCTCCATTTTCATTTCCAACTTTACTGATTTGATTTTTCCCCGTTTATTTTGTGATGAATGTGGTAATGATTTGTCTATGTTATTTATCTTCTCAAAGTACCAGCTTTTAGTTTTGTTTACTTTTGCTATAATCTCCTTGGTTTCTTTATCATATATTTCTCCTCTGAATTTTATGATTTCTTTCCTTTTACTAACTTTGTGTTTCTTCTTTTCTTAGTTTCTTTAAATGTAAAGTTAGGTTGTTTATTTGATGTTTCTCTTGTTTCTTGAGGTAGGCTTGTATTGCTATGAATCTCCTTTCTCTTAGCACTGCTTTTACTGAATCCTATAGGTTTGGGGTTGTTGTACATTCATTTTCAGTTATTTCTATGCGTATATTTATTTCATTTTTTATTTCTTTTGTGATCTGTTGGTTATTCAGAAGTGTGCTGTTCAGCCTCCATATGTTTGTATTTTTAATAGTTTTATCCTTAGTTGATATCTAATCTTACCACACTGTGATCAGAAAAGATGCTTGAAATGATTTCATTTTTTTTTTTAAATTTACCAAGGATAGATTTATGGCCCAGGATGTGATCTATTTTGGAGAATGTTCTGTTTTCACTTGAATAAAAGGTGAATTGTGTTATTTTTTTTTCCGAGAAATGCATTATAGATATCAGTTAGGTCTAACTGTCCCTTGGTATCATTTAGAGCTTGTGATTCTTTGCTATTTTTCTGTTTGAATGATCTATCCATAAGTGTGAGTGGAGTATTATTGTCCTCCACTATTATTGTGTTACTGCTAATTTCCCCTTTCATACTTGTTAGCATTTTCCTTACATATTGTGGTGCTACGATGTTGGGTGTATATACATTTATAATTGTTATTCCTTCTTCTTAGATCCTTTGGTCATTATGTAGTTTCCTTCTTTGTCTCTTACCATAATCTTTATTTAAAAATCTATTTTATCTGATATGACTATTGCTACTCTTGTTTTCCTTTGGTCTCCATTTGCATGAAATATCTTTTTCCATCCCTTCACTTTCAGTCTGTCTGTGTCCCTAGGTTTGAGGTGGGTCTTGTAGACAGCGTATATAGGGGTCTTTTTTTTTTTTTTTTGTATCCGTTTGGCCAGTCTTTTTCTTTTTATTGGAGCATTTAACCCATTTACATTTAGTGTAATTATTGATAAGTATGATCCTGTTACCATTTGCTTTGTTGTTTTGGTTTTGTGTTTATAAACCATTTCTGTGTTTCCTGTCTAAAGAAAATTCTTTCACATTTGTTGAAGAGATGGTTTGATGGTGCTGAATTCTCTCAGCTTTTGCTTGTGGTAAAGCTTTTGATTTTTCCCTCATATCTGAATGAGATCCTTGCTTTGTATAATAACCTGGGTTGTAGGCTTTGTCTTTCAACACTTTAAGTATGTCCTGCCATTCCCTTCTGACCTGAAGAGTTTCTATTGAAAGATCAACTGTTATCCTTATGGAGATCCTTTTGTGTGGTATTTGTTGCTTTTCCCTGGCTGTTTTTAATATATTTTCCTTGTGTTTGATCTTTTTCAGTTTGATTAATATGTGTCTTTGGGGATTTATCCTTTTTGGGACTCTCTGGGTTTCTTGGACTTGGGTGGTTAGTACCTTCCCCAGTTAAGGACGTTTTTGACTATTATTTCTTCAAGTATTTTCTCAAGCTCTTTCTTTTTGTCTTCTTTGTCTGGGACACCTATGATTTGAATGAACGGGTGTTTAACATTGTCCCAAATGTCTCTGAGGTTGTCATCATTTATTTTAATTATTTTTCTTTTATCCTCTCTGCTTCATTTATTTGCACTGTTCTATCTTCCACCTCATTTATCCTCTCTTCTGCCTCTGCTATTCTGCTGTTGGTTCCGTTCAGAGTGCTTTTGATGTCAGTTATTGCATTATTGATTGATGCCTTTTTATTTCTTCTAGATCTTTATTAAACATTTCTTGGATCATCTCAATCCTTGTCCACAGTCTATTTATCTGTAACTCCATTTTGTTTTCAAGAATTTGAATTATCTTTACTATCATTATTTTGATTTCTTTTTCAGGTAGACTCCCTATCTCCTCATTTTTTGTTTGGTTTACTGGTTCTTTATCATGTTCCTTCATGTACTGAATGTTTCTCTGCCTTTTCATTTTATTTAAATTGCTGTGTTTGGGGTGCCCTTTCTATAGGCTGAAAGTTGGTGGTTCCTCTTAATTGTGGAGTCTGCTCAGTGTAGGTGGGATTGTAGTAATGGCTTGTCAAGGTTTCCTGGTTCAGGGAGCATGTTTCTGTGTTCTAATGGGTGGAACTATATCTATTATCTCTGGAGTGCAATGAAGTGTCCAGTTGTGAGTTTTCGGGTGTGTATGTGTTTGCCATGGATTTGAGCAGCCTGTCTTTTAATGTTCAGGTTTGTGTTCCAGTGTTACTGGAAAATTTGCATGGTGTGTCTTGCACTGTATCTTGTTGTCTTTTGCGTGGAGCTTGGATTCTGTCTAGGTGCAGAAACTTTGTGTGAGCTCTTGTCTATTAATGTTCCCTGTAGTCAGAAGTTCTCTGATGTTCTAAAGTTTTGAAGTTAAGCCTCCTGCCTCTGGCTTTTGGTCCTTCTCTTACAGTAGCCTTAAGACTTCTCCATCCATTCAGCATAGAAGATAAAACACCTAGGTTTATTGGTGAAACAACTCTCTATAGCCAGGAACTCCCAGAGACTTTCACAGAGTTATATAGAGAATAGGGGAGAGAGGAGGGAAATAGAGGTGACCAGGAGGAGAAAAGGGGAGCCACAAGTGGAGAGAACAATCTAGCCAGTAATCTAATCCATGAGTGCTCTACACAGTATGGAACACCCAGAGAGTTTCACAGAGTCGTGTGGAAGAGAGGAGGAGGAGCGAGGAGATAGAGGTGACCTGGGGGAGAAAAGAGAGAGTCAAAAGGAGAAAGAGAGTAATCAAGCTGGCAATCAAATTTCTAAGTGAAAATGGATAGTGAAGATTAGATTCTTAGAGGTACAAAGTTGATAACAAATATCAAAGAGGAAAGATTAAAAACCTAGAATAGAGATTAGACTCTCAAAAATACAATATAAAAATACAAAATATAATCAATCACAATAATTAAAACATATGGAATTTGTTATAAAAATGAATGTTTTAGGAAAGGTAATAGTAGGCTATAGAAATGAAAGTTAAAGGAGTAAAAACTTTTTTTTTTTTATTATAAAAGTGTTATGGTAAAAATATATCTAGGAATTTCTCTGGAGCTGTTGTGGACAATGTGGGGTCATTTCAGTGTCATATAGTCCCTTGTTCCTGCTTGTACTTATTCTCAAAGTCTATATGTGCCCCTTAAATGTCTCCAGTATATTAAATGCAGTGTTTTAATCTGTTGCACATGTAACTTCCAGAGCGGTTCCCCCTTCTTTGTTTATTTTTACTTTCTCTGTTTGCAAGTCTCTTCAGTATCTAATTTCCACCCTGACACATGGGGGCGAAGGTGTCCACTTATTTAGGCTCACTTGTTCAGTTATTTGTGGGGATGGAGTGACACTACATATGAATAGTGCTGGTATGTGTGATAAGTGATCACAGTACAGGAACTACACTGGGTTGCCACAGCTCAAGGTGGTGTGTACTTCCAAAGTCTATACTTCTCAGGCTCCAAGGTGATCTGCAAGGGCACTGTCCCAAGTTTGACCTGTGTTTCATGCACTTCCCAGACTTAAGCCATTCAGGTTCTCAGGTGCTCCACAGAGGCACAGACCCAGATGGACTGTGCATTTTGTGTCCTTCCCAGGTCTGAGCAGCTCAGGTGACCAGGTGCTTGGTGAGTGCACTGTTTCAGGTAGATCATGCATCTTAATCATCTCCCTGGTCCTGGCCACTCAGATTCCCAGGCGTGCCGTGTGTCTCCTCTGAGGAGAAGATATCAGTCTGTGACACTCCTGGCAGATGTCAATATTTCACGATCCCAGGAAGACAAGGTTAGCAACTGGGAAAGTGCTCATAGATTGGTGTAACATGCGATCTCTGGGGCCCAGATTGAAGCAGTCACTTACCTTCCAACTCTGGTTATCTCAGGCCTGCCTCTCTGTCTCTGGGGAGGGAGGGCCCTATATGGCAGCTGGATTGCTCTTCTTTGGTAATCTCTCAATCCTTTATTCTGTGAGTGGACTGGGGGTCACAACGAGACATTAGAGCCTTCACAGAAAAAGTCTCTCTCTCTCTTTTCTCTCTGGAGATCTCATGGTTGGGGTTGCTGTCTCACATTAGCTCCCTCAGGTTTTTCTCAGGGAATTCTGGCCTGATCTTTACCCTAAAGACTGATGATGCAGCCTGAACCCCTCTGCCCAGCCCCTACTCACTGGTGGTGGACACAAGCATCTGGGCCACTTCTCTGCTGGCAGTTGCAGTTAGGCACATATTCTGTGTGTGTGTGCTTCCTCCTGGTGATGTTGCCCTCTGAGGTTCCAAAACTCCCCACAGACATGCCTATGAGAGGGTTTCCTACTATGTGGAGACTTCTCTTACTTTACGACTTCCTCCCCAGGACAGATCTCTGTCGCTAAATATTTTGTCTCCATTTTGTCTTTTATATTTTGTCGTACCTTTTTTTGAAGAGATTGGGCTGCCTTTCTGGGTACCTGGTGGCCTCAGCTAGCATTCAGAGGTTGTTTTCTGGAAGTTGTTCCATATTCAAATGATCTTTTGATGAATCTGTGAGAGAGAAAGTGGTCTCCTCATTCTATTCATCTACCATCTTGGGACGGTCCCTCTTAACTAAGTACTTGTCTGTTAAAATTTTCTTGTTAAAAAAAGAAAAAAGAAAAAAAAAAAAACTACAGGCAAATATCCCTGAAGAACATAGATGCAAAAGTCCTTAAGAAAATTCTAGCAAACAAAGTCCAACAACATATTAAAAAGATCATACATTTGACCAAGTGGGCTTTATACCAAGGATGCAAGGATTCTTCATTATTTGCAAATCAAAAAACGTGATACACCACATTAACAATTTGAAAGATAAAAAACTTATGATTATCTCAATAGATGCCAAGAAAGCATTTGACAAAATTCAACATCCACTTATGATAAAAACCCTCCAGAAAGCAGCCATAAAAGGAACAAACCTCAACATAATAAAAGCCATATATGTTAAACCCACAGCAAATATTATCCTAAATGATGAAAAAGTAAAAGCATTTCCCCTAAAGTCAAGAACAAGACAAGGGTGGCAACTCTCACCACTATTATTCAACATAGTTTTGGCAAGAAAAACAGAAAAAAAATAAATAAAAGGAATCCAGATTGGAAAAGAAGAACTAAACTCAAACTCTTTGCAGGTGACATGATCCTTTACATAGGAAACCCTAAAGACTTCACCAGAAAATTACTAGAGCTAATCAATGAATATTTTAAAGTTGCAGGATATAAAATTAACACAGAGAAACCCCTTGCATTTCTATACACTAACAATGAGAAAACAGAAAGAGAAAGTAAGGAAATAATTCCACTCACCATTGCAATGAAAAGAATAAAATACATAGCAAGAAATCTACCTAAGGAAACAAAAGACATATATATATATATATATATATATATATATATATATATATATATATATAGAGAGAGAGAGAGAGAGAGAGAGAGAGAACTATAAAACACTGATGAAAGAAATCAAAGATGACACAAATAAACTGAGAAATATACCATGTTCATAGATCAGAAGAATCAATATAGTGAAAATGAGTATACTACCCAAAGCAATTTATAGATTCAGTATAACCCCTATCAAGCTACCAACGGTATTTTTCACAGAACTAGAACAAATAATTTCCTAATTTGTATGGAAATACAACAAACCTCGAATAGTCAAAGCAATCTTGAGTAAGAATGAAACTGGAGGAATCAACCTGCCTGACTTCAGACTATACTACAAAGCTACAGTCATTAAGACACATTGGTAATGGCACAAAAACAGAAATATAGATCAATGGAAGAAAATAGAAAGCCCAGAGATAAATCCATGCACCTATGGACACCTTATATTTGACAAAGGAGGCAAGAACATACAATGGAGCAAAGACAGTCTCTTTAACAAGGGGTCCTGGGAAAACTGGTCAACCACTTGTAAAAGAATGAAACTATAACACTTTCTAACACCATATGCAGAAATAAACTTAAAATGGATTAAATATCTAAATGTAAGACCAGAAACTGTAAAACTTCTAAAGGAAAACATAGGAAAAACACTCTCTGACATAAACCACAGCAGGATCCTCTATTACACACCTCCCAGAGTAATGGAAATAAAAGCAAAAATAAGCAAATGGGACCTAATTAAACTTAAAAGCTTTTGCAAAACCAAGGAAGCTATAAGCAAGGTGAAAAGACAGCCTCCAGAATGGGAGAAAATAATAGCAAATGAAGCAACTGACAACTAATCTCAAAAATATACAAGCAATACCTGCAACTCAATTCCAGAAATATAAACTACCCAATCAAAAAATGGGCCAAAGAACTAAACAGACATTTCTCCAAAGAAGACATACAGATGGCTAAAAAACACATGAAAAGATGCTCAACATCACTCATTATCAGAGAAATGCAAATCAAAAACACAATGAGGTACCATCTCATGCTGGTAAGAATGGCTGCTATCAAAATGTTTACAAACGGTAAATGTTGGTGAGGGTGTGGAGAAAAGGGAACCCTCTTACAGTGTTGGTGGGAATGCAATCTAGTACAGCCACTATGGAGAACAGTGTGGAGATTCCTTAAAAATCTGGAAATATAACAGCCATACGACCCAGTAATCCCACTGTTCTGCATACACACCAAGGAAACCAGAATTGAAAGAGACACATGTATCCCAGTGTTCATCACAACACTGTTTACAATAGCCAGGACATGGAAGCAACCCAGATTTCCACTGGCAGACAAACAAGAGTGCTGCGACCCGCTGCACTAAGCGCAGGTGGCTGCGACCCGGCTCACTAAGGGCGCCCGAGAGGAGTTACCCCATGTCCAAGGTCAGGGGCAGTGGCCAAGAGTGCCAGGCTGTGATGGTGCAGGAACAGCCGAGTGGAGTTACCCAAGTCCGATGTCAAGGGTTGAGGCCGGGAGGAGCTACCTCGCGTCCAGGGTCAGGGGCAGCGGCCGAGAGGAGATACCCTGCGTTGGAGGTCAGTGGCAGCTGGAAGGAGACACCCCACATCCAAGGTCAGGGGCAGCAGCCGAGAGGAGCCTCCCCATGTCGAGGGCAGTGGCGGCCGGGAGGAGACACCCGGCGTCTGAGGACAGGGGTGGTGGCCGAGAGGGGCTACCCCGCGTCCGAGATCAGGGGCAGCTGGAGAAGGCACCTTGCGCCCGAGACGGTGGCTCTGAGGAGCCACCCTGAGCCCGAGGTCGGGGCGGGGGCCAGAGGGAGCCACCCCATGATGGAGGCCAGGGGTGGAGGCCAGGAGGAGCAACCGGAGGAGCAGTGGCTGCGCAGGCACAGGAGGGCCTAGAGGAGTTATTCCATGTTGAAGGTCAAGAACGGTGTGGTAAGGAGATACCCCTCATCCAAGGTAAGGAGCAGCAGCTGTACTTTGCTGGAGCAGCCATGAAGAGATATCCCACGCCCAAGGCAAGAGAAACCCGAGCAAGAAAGTAGGCTTTGCAAGAGGGCATCAGAGGGAAGACACACTGAAACCATACTCACAGAAAACTAGTCAATCTAATCACACTAGGACCACAGCCTTGTCTAACTCAATGAAACCAAGCCGTGCTGCAGGGCAACCCAAGACAGGCGGGTCATGGTGGAGAGGTCTGGCAGAATGTGGTCCACTGGAGAAGGGAATGGCAAACCATTTCAGTATTCTTGCCTCAAGAACCCCATGAACAGTATGAAAAGGCAAAATGATAGGATACTGAAAGAGGAACTCCCCAGGTCATTAGGTGCCCAATATGCTATTGGAGATAGTGGAGAAATAACTCCAGAAAGAATGAAGGGATGAAGTCAAAGCAAAAACAATATCCAGCTGTGGATATAACTGCTGATAGAAGAAAGGTCCAATGCTATAAAGAGCAATATTGCATAGGAACCTGGAATGTCAGGTCCATGAATCAAGGCAAATTGGAAATGATCAAACAAGAGATAGCAAGAGTGAACGCTGACTATTCTAGGAATCAGCAAACTAAAGTGGACAGGAATGGGTGAATTTAAGTCAGATGACCATTACATCTACTACTGCGGGCAGGAATCCCTCAGAAGAAATGGAGTAGCCATCATGGTCAACAAGAGAGTCCGAAATGCAGTACTTGGATTCAATCTCAAAAATGACAGAATAATATCTGTTCATCTCCAAGGCAAACCATTCAATTTCACAATTTTCTAAGTCTATGTTCCAACCAGGAATGCTGAAGAAGATGAATTTGAACAGTTTTATGAAGACCTACAAGACCTTTCAGAACTAACACCGAAAAAAGATGTCCTTTTCATTATAGGGGAATGGAATGCAAAAGGAGGAAGTCAAGAAACACTTGGAGTAACAGGCAAATTTGGCCTTGGAATGTGGAATGAAGCAGGGCAAAGACTAATAGAGTTTTGCCAAGAAAATGCACTGGTCATAGCAAACACCCACTTCCAACAATACAAGAGAAAACTTTACACATGGACATCACCAGATGGTCAACACCGAAATCAGATTGATTATATTCTTTGCATCCAAAGATGGAGAAACTTTATACAGCCAACAAAAACAAGACCAGTAGCTAACTGTGGCTCAGATCATGAACTTCTTATTACCAAATTCAGTCTCAAATTGAAGAAAGCAGGGAAAACCCTAGACCACTCAGGTATGACCTAAATCAAATCCCTTTTGTTATACAGTGGAAGTGAGAAATAGATTTAAGGGCCTAGATCTGATAGACAGAGTGCCTGATGAACTATGGAATGAGGTTCATGACATTGTACAGGAGACAGGGATCAAGACCTTCCCCATGGAAAAGAAAAGCAAAAAAGCAAAATGGCTCTCTGGGGAGGCCTTACAAATAGCTGTGAAAAGAAGAGAAGTGAAAAGCAAAGGAGAAAAGGAAAGATATAAGCATCTGAATGTACAGTTCCAGAAAATAGTAAGAAGAGATGAAAAAGCCTTCTTCAGGGATCAATGCAAAGAAATCGAGGAAAACAACAGAATGGGAAAGACTAGAGATCTCGTCAAGAAAATTAGAGATACCAAGGGAACATTTCATGCAAAGATGGGCTTGATAAAGGACAGAAATGGTCTGGACCTAACAGAAGCAGAAGATATTAAGAAGAGGTGGCAAGAATACACAGAAGAACTGTACAAAAAAATCTTCACTACCCAGATAATCATGATGGTGTGATCACTCATCTAGAGGCAGACATCTTGGAATGTGAAGTCAAGTGGGCTTTACAAAGCAACACTATGAATAAAGCTAGTGGAGGTGATGGAATTCCAGTTGAGCCATTTCAAATCCTGAAAGATGATGCTGTGAAAGTGCTGCACTCAATATGCCAGCATTCTGGAAAACTCAGTAGTGTCCACAGGACTGGAAAAGGTCAGTTTTTCATTGCAATCCCAAAGAAAGGCAATGCGAAAAAATGCTCAAACTACCCCACAATTGCACTCATCTCACATACTAGTAAAGTGATGCTCAAAATTCTCCAAGCCAGGCTTCAGCAATATGTGAACTGTGAACTTCCTGATTTTCAAGCTGGTTTTAGAAAATGCAGAGGAACCAGAGATCAAATTGCCAACATCCGCTGGATCATGGAAAAAGCAAGAGAGTTCCAAAAAAAAAAAAAAATTCTGCTTTATAGACTATGCCAAAGCCTTTGACTGTGTGGATCACAGTAAACTGTGGAAGATTCTGAGAGAGATGGGAATAACAAACCACTTAACCTGACTCTTAAGAAATCTGTATGCAGGTCAGGAAGCAACAGTTAGAACTGGAAATGGAACAACAGACTGGATCCAAATAGGAAAAGGAGTAAGTCAAGGCTGTATATTGTCACCTTGCTTATTTAACTTCTATGCAGAGTACATCATGAGAAACGCTGGACTGGAAGAAACACAAGCTGGAATCAAGATTGCCGGGAGAAATATCAATAACCTCAGATATGCAGATGACACCACCCTTATGGCAGAAATTGAAGAGGAACTAAAAAGCCTCTTGATGAAAGTGAAAGAGGAGAATGGAAAAGTTGGCTTAAAGCTCAGCATTCAGAAAACGAAGATCATGGCATCCAGTCCCATCACTTCATGGGAAATAGATGGGGAAACAGTGGAAACTGTGGCAGACTTTATTTTTTTTTGGGGGGGTGGTCTCCAAAATCACTGCAGATGGTGATGGAAGCCATGAAATTAAAAGACGGTTACTCCTTGGAAAAAAAGTTATGACCAACTTAGATCGTATATTCAAAAACAGAGACATTACTTTGCAAACTAAGATCCATCTAGTCAAGGCTATGGTTTTTCCAGTAGTCATGTACGGATGTGAGAGTTGGACTGTGAAGAAGGCTGAGCGCCAAAGAATTGATGCTTTTGAACTGTGGTGTTGGAGAAGACTCTTAAGAATCCCTTGGACTGCAAGGCGATCCAACCAGTCCATTCTGAAGGAGATCAGCCCTGGGATTTCTTTGGAGGGAATGATGCTAAAGCTGAAGCTCCAGTACTTTGGCCACCTCATGCGAAGAGTTGACTCATTGGAAAAGACTCTGATGCTGGGAGGGATTGAGGGCAGGAGGAGAAGGGGACGACCGAGGATGAGATGGCGGGATGGCATCACGGACTCAATGGGCGTGAGTCTGAGTGATCTCCTGAAGTTGGTGATGGACAGGGAGGCCTGACGTGCTGTGATTCATGGGGTCACAAGGAGTCTGACACGACTGAGCGAATGAACTGAACTGAACATAATATATCATATTACAGATTTTCAAGGGAATGTGATCCATGGTCTTACTATGAATTTTTACTTAGACCCCATGTATGGAAGGGCCTAGCCTTGCTAGCACCTGAAAGTTACAAAAGCATGTTTCAGAGCAATGTGGAGCCCTAGATCTAGGAACGTCTCTCAACTTAAAGGTCACTCTCTTGGCTGTCTGCCTCTAGGACCAGAAACCTGAAAATGAGTCTCAGTCATGGCTATCTCTCTGATCTATGTGGATAGAAGCATTTCTGGTGACCATGATGTTTCTGAGGATCAGTTCAATTCAGTCACTCTGTCGTGTCCGACTCTTTGCGACCCCATGAATCGCAGCATGCCAGGCCTCCCTGTTCATCACCATCTCCATGAGTTTACTAAGACTCACGTCCATCGAATCCATGATGCCATCCAGCCATCTCATCCTCGGTCGTCCCCTTCTCCTCCTGCCCCCAATCCCTCCCAGCATCAGTCTTTTCCAATGAGTCAACCCTTCGCATGAGGTGGCCAATTTCGGGATCTGGTTAGATTGGAGGTACAGTGGGCTTCTTCCTTTTGTAGTGCTGTTACTGGATAAGAGGAGGCTCTCTGATGGCTTTTGTCTCAACTCCTTAAATATTCCTTTGTGGAATCTGTGTGGGAATGAACTGCAAGGATTGGCCCTAGTAGCTGAAGGGCAAAAATCACTTTTTTGCTCACTGACTGACCCTTTTGGTATCACATATACTGATGTGACGACACTTAGAGGAAGCACCTTGGGTTTTTATTGTTGTTGTTATTTTTGTTCATCCCTTTATAAATCAGTGCTTCTATTGCAGTCAGGACTGTACTCGGAAATGTGCACAGGCACATGGAACACAGATGCTTCCCCTAGTAGTCTTAGCTTGGAAATATTCTGGGAACGCTACTCTACTCCACGCTGGGTGACATCAGAGGAAAAGGGCAGATCAAACAAAGGTCTTGGTGGTATGGAAATAAGTCAGTCTGAGATGCCATCAGGTCTACCCTTGGTGCATCTCCACCTTGCCTCAGTGGTAGAACTGGGAGGGATGAGAAAAGTGCTTGCGTCACTAAGAAACAGACTAAGTCTGACCAGGGAGGGAAAGCTTTGGTGGAAAGTCTGTCTACACCCCCATACAGAGCAGGAAGTGATGCCTCTGGTGGAAAAAAAAAAAAAAAAAACTATGGCTGTGGATGCCACTTTTTTCTCTTACAGATGGGAGCTAACAGTTTCAGAACCACTACTTTAAGATATATTAAACAAACAAACAAACAAACAAACAAAAAACTGGGACAAGTATGACCCCCAGAGTTAAAAAAGACATGCCTGATCTTCTTCTGTGATACTGAATGGCCACAGTATCCTTTGGAAGATGGGGGACGCTGGCCAGCTGAATGGTGTCTTAATTACAATACAGCTTTACAACCAGAGAAGTTCTGTAGAAAATAAGCAAAATTGGTAGAAGTGACATATGTGTTGCTCTTTATCTCTCTGCAAGACATGCCAGACTTATGTCCTAGGTGTGAGATTTGGATGTGAAACCTTCAGCTCCCTTCTGTCCTCTTACTTTGCCCCTGTATTCAGGGTTCCCAACTGAACAGACTGAGAATTAGGGCATCCTTCCAGAACGGGTTGCCTCAGTCTCAGTAGAAATTATAACAGTCCCAATTGTGGTCAAGACTATTTAGAGGACCCAAAAAGTACATAGAAGCCTTGACAGGACTAGCTATTTTATTACCTTACTTGGAGAGACATAATGTATGTCTTGAAACACACGCGAACTCCTGACTCGAAAACTTGAGTTTTAGGGGAAGCTACTATTTTTGGACATGGATGGCTTGAATGTGAGACAAGGGGAAAGAGGGAACACGAAATAGTCCTCCCTACTGGGAGCCAAGCAGTTCCCATAGCAGAGCTGCTTTGTCAGATGGATTCTTGAAGGACTCAAGTGAGTGATCATTAAGACTTTAAACTATGCTAAGTTGGCTGACATAGAAAAGGAAGAGAAGAAAGCTCCTGATAAATCCCTAGTATAGACTATGGGAGGCTCTCTGAGAGTTTACTGATGTTGATCCTGAAATTATAGAGGGAGGGATGATCTTAAGAGATAGATTTCTCACTCAGTAGGCTCCAGATATCTGCCATGAGTTATGAAAACAGGTGTTTGTACCAAATCAGTCTTTAAAAAAAAAAAAAAAAACTCTTAGCAGCTGGCTCAGACAGTATATTATGGTAGAGAATATGAGGATGATTAATATACAAAAAAACAAAAACAAAAAACCAGGCAAAAGACTGAAACTCAGCACTGCTGCTCAATTGGCTCTGAAACAGCCTGAGGAAAAGAGTCCCAAGGGACCCAGGTGAAAAGGGAGGGACTTGTTATTACAAGTGGAAAGGAGGGGCATCTCTAGCAGGATTGCCCTCAGGCATCTTAGCCACTCCCAGCTCCATGTCCAGTCTGTAAAGGACCATACCTGAGGAGAGACTGCCCTCTAAGGCATAGGCCCCAGGGGTTGGACTCTCAAGGCAATCAGGACTGAAGTGCCTGGGGGTCCCCACAAAAGCTCCCATTCTAATTACACGTGAGAAACCGGAGTATTAATAAATCTGGGGGACCAATCAGTTGATTTTTTTTGGACACTGGGACAACTTTCTCTGTGCTCACTGAAGCCCCTGATCCACTTTCCCCCTAGCCCACTACCACAATGGAACTCTCTGGCTGAGCCAAACGCTATTATTTCAGTTGTCCTTAAAGCTGCAACTGGGACTCTGTGCTATTTTCAGACAATTTTCTGATCATGCCAGAGTCTCCTTCACCCCTTCTGGGGAGGGATATACTGATCAAGGTCCAGGCCTGTTTTTTATGAATATGGAGCCTTCTCTTTCTCTCCCATTAGTTAAACAAACTGGAAATCCTAGAGTGTGGACTGATGGAAAAACTGTGGGTAAAACACAAAATGCTGTTCCTGTCATTATCAAGCTGAAAGACATTCACCTATTTGCACATCAAAAGCAGCATCCACTAAAGCCTGAAGTTCAGAAATGGAAAAGATCTTACTGTACTGATTTCTCATGATGTAAGTGGGATCTTAAACTCTAAAATTCAGAGTGACAGTGGCTCCATATTTAAAGCTGCTGTAACTCAAGGGGTGTCAAAAGCTGTAGGATTAAAATATCAATTACATTGTTCCTGGAGACCCGAATCTTCAAAAAAAGTTAAAAAGGCTAATGACATTAATAAGAGCCATCTGTATAAGCTAACTCAGGAAACATAAGGCAGTTGGTTTAAAGTTTTACCCATAGTTTTAATGAGGGCTCAAACTGCCCCTAAGAAGGGACTGTCACTATGACAGTTTTGTGCATATATATGGTTATCAGTTCAGTTCAGTTCAGTCACTCAGTTGTGTCCGACTCTTTGTGACCCCATGAACTGCAGCACACCAGGCCTCGCTCTCCATCAACAACTCCCAGAGTTCACTCAGACTCGGGTCCATGGGGTCAGTGATGCCATCCAGCCATCTCATCCTCGGTGGTCCCCTTCTCCTCCTGCCCCCAATCCCTCCCAGCATCAGAGTCTTTTCCAATGAGTCAACTCTTCACATGAGGTGGCCAAAGGACTGGAGCTTCAGCTTTAACATCATTCCTTCTGAAGAAATCCCAGGGCTGATCTCCTTCAGAATGGACTGGTTGGATCTCCTTGCAGTCCAAGGGACTCTCAAGAGTCTTCTCCAACACCACCGTTCAAAAGCATCAATTCTTCAGCACTCAGCCTTCTTCACAGTCCAACTCTCACATCCATACATGACCACAGGTAAAAACATAGCCTTGACTAGACAGACCTTATTCGGCAAAGTAATGATTATGCTTTTGAATATGCTATCTAGGTTGGTCATAACTTTTCTTCCAAGGAGTAAGTGTCTTTTAATTTCGTGGCTGCAGTCACCATCTGCAGTGATTTTGGAGCCATGAAAAATAAAGTCTGCCACTGATTCCACTGTTTCCCCATCTATTTCCCATGAAGTGATGGGACCGGATGCCATGATCTTCGTTTTCTGAATGTTGAGCTATAAGTCAACTTTTTCGCTGTCCTCTTTCACTTTCATCAAAAGGCTTTTTAGTTCCTCTTCAATTTCTGCCATAAGGGTGGTGTCATCTGCATATCTGAGGTTATTGATAGTTCTCCCGGCAATCTTGATTCCAGCTTGTGTTTCTTCCAGTCCAGCGTTTCTCATGATGTATTCTGCATAGAAGTTAAATAAGCAAGGTGACAATATACAGCCTTAACGTACTCCTTTTCCTATTTGGAACCAATCTGTTGTTCCATTTCCAGTTATAACTGTTGCTTCCTGACCTGCATACAGATTTCTCAAGAGGCAGGTTAGGTGGGCTGGTATTCCCATCTCTTTCAGAATTTTCCACAGTTTATTGTGATCCACACAATCAAATGCTTTGGCATAGTCAATAAAACAGAAATAGATGTTTTTCTGGAACACTCTTGCTTTTTCCATGATCCAGCAGATGTTGGCAATTTGATCTCTGGTTCCTCCGCCTTTTCTAAAACCAGCTTGAACATCTGGAATTTCATGGTTCATGTATTGCTGAAGCCTGGTTTGGAGAATTTTGAGCATTACTTTACTAGCTGGTGAGATGAGTGCAATTCTGAGGTAGTTTGAGAATTCTTTTGCATTGCCTTTCTTTGGAATTGGAATGAAAACTTACCTTTTCCAGTCCTGTGGCCACTGCTGAGTGTTCCAGATTTGCTGGCATATTGAGTGCAGCATTTTCTCAGCATCATATTTCAGGATATGAAAGAGCTCAACTGGCATTCTATACCTCCACTAGCTTTGTTAATAGTGATGCTTTCTAAGGCCCACTCTTCTTCACATTCCAAGATCTCTAGATTAGTTATCTAGATTAGTTATCACATCATCATGATTATCTGGGTCGTGAAGATCTTTGTTGTACAGTTCTTCCGTGTATTCTTGCCACCTCTTAATATCTTCTGCTTCTGTTAGGTCCAGACCATTTCTGTCCTTTATGAAGCCCGTCTTTGCATGCAATGTTCCCTTCGTATCTCTAATTTTCTTGAAGAGATCTCTAGTCTTTCCCATTCTGTTGTTTTCCTCTATTTCTTTGCATTGATCTCTGAAGAAGGCTTTCTTATCTCTTCTTGCTATTCTTTGCATCTCTGCATTCAGATGCTTATATCTTTCCTTTTCTCCTTTGCATTTCTCTTCTCTTCTTTTCACAGTTATTTGTAAGGCCTCCCCAGACAGCCATTTTGCTTTTTTGCATTTCTTTTCCATGGGCATGGTCTTGATCCCTGTCTCCTGTACAATGTCATGAACCTCATTCCATAGTTCATCAGGCACTCTGTCTATCAGATCTAGGCCCTTAAATCTATTTCTCACTTTCACTGTATAATCATAAGGGATTTGATTTAGGTCATACCTGAATGGTCTAGCAGTTTTCCCTACTTTCTTGTATTTTATTCTGAATTTGATAATAAGGAGTTCATGATCTGAGCCACAGTCAGCTCCCAGTCTTGTTTTTGTTGACTGTATAGAGCTTCTCCATCTTTGGCTGCAAAGAATATAATCAATCTGATTTCAGTTTTGACCGTCTGGTGATGTCCATGTGTAAAGTCTTCTCTTGTGTTGTTGGAAGAGGGTGTTTGCTATGACCAGTGCATTTTCTTGGCAAAACTCTATTAGTCTTTGCCCTGCTTCATTCCGTATCCCAAGGCTGCAGGCGGTTGTGAGCCCACACACTTAAGTGCAGAAGCGTGGCAGAGAGGAGCTACCCTATGTTCGAGGTCAGGGGCAGCGGCCTAGAGTGCCAGGCTGTGATGGTACAGGAACAGCTGAGAGGAGCTACCCTGCGTCTGAGGTCATGGGCGGTGGCTGAGAGGAGCTACCCTGTGTCTGTAGTCAGTGGCGCCTGGGAGGAGCTACCCCGTGTCCGAAGTCAGGGGCTGCGGCTGGGATGAGATACCCCACGTCCAAGGTCAAGGGTGGTGGCCGGGAAGAGATACCCCTGCATCTGATCTCAGGGGCGGCCTGGTGGATACACCCCGTGTCTGAGGTCAGGGCTGGCATCTGGCAGGAGCTAGCCAGCATCCGAGGTCAGGGGCAGCAGATGGGAGGAGACACCCCACGTCCGAGGTCAGGGGTGGCTGGGAGAAGCCACCTGGCGCCCAAGGCCAGGGGTGGTGACCCTGAGGAGCCACCCCAAGCCCGAGGCCAGGAGCGGCAGCTGGGAGTAGCCACCCACGCCTGAGGCCATAGCCGGCGGCCGGGATGAGCAACCAGAGGAGTGGTGGCTGCACAGGCACAGGAAAGCCTAGAGGAGCTATGTTTTAATAACTGCACATATTTTACCATATATTTATAGCATAATTCATGCAGGTCAGTTCAGTTCAGTTGCACAGTCATGTCCGACTCTTTCCGACCCCATGAATCGCAGCACACCAGGCCTCCCTGTCCATCACCAACCCCCGGAGTTCACTCAGACTCATGTCCATTGAGTCAGTGATGCCATCCAGCCATCTCATCCTCGGTTGTCCCCTTCTCCTCCTGCCCTCAATCTTTCCCAGCATCAGGGTCTTTTCCAATGAGTTAGCTCTTTGCACAGCTTCAACATCAGTCCTTCCAATGAACACCCAGAACTGATCTCCTTTAGGATGGACTTGTTGGATATCCCTGCAGTCCAAGGAAATCTCGAGTCTTCTCCAACACCACAGTTCAAAAGCATCAATTATTCTGCCCTCAGCTTTCATTATAGTCCAACTCTCACATCCATACATGACCACTGGAAAAATCATAGCCTTGACTAGACAGACCATTGTTGACAAAGTAATGTCTCTGCTTTTTAATATTCTAACTAAGCTAGTCATAACTTTCCTTCAGAGGAGTAAGGGCCTTTTAATTCCATGGCTGCAATCACCATCTGCAGTGATTTTGGAGCCATGAAAAATAAAGTCAGCTATTGTTTCCACCGTTTCCCCCATCTATTTGCCATGAATTGATGGGACCAGATGCCATAATCTTAGTTTTATGAATGTTGAGCTTTAAGCCAACTTTTTCACTCTTCTCTTTCACTTTCATCAAGAGGTTCTTTAGTTCTTCACTTTCTGCCATAAAGTTGGTGTTATCTGCATATCTGAGGTTATTGATATTTGTCTTTGCAATATGGATTCCAGCTTGTGCTTCTTCTAGCCCAGAGTTTCTCATGATGTACTCTGCATATAACTTAAATAAGCAGGGTGACCAAATACAGCCTTGACGTACTCCTTTTCCTATTTGGAACCAGTCTGTTGTTCCATGTCCATTTCTAACTGTTGCTTCTTGATCTGAATACAGATTTCTCAAGAGGCAGGTCAAGTGGTCTAGTATTCCCATCTCTTTCAGAATTTTCCACAGTTTATTGTGATCCACACAATCAAAGGCTTTGGCATAGTCAATAAAGCAGAAATAGATGTGTTTTTGTTTGTTTGTTTTTTCTGGAACGCTCTTGCTTTTTCCATGATCCAGTGGATGTTAGCAATTTGATCTCTTGTTCCTCTGCCCTTTCTAAAGCGAGCTTGAATATCTGGAAGTTCACAGTTCACGTATTGCTGAGGTCTGGCTTGGAGAATTTTGAGCATTACTTTACTAGCGTGTGAGATGAGTGCAATTGTGTGGTAGCTTGAGCATTCTTTGGCATTGCCTTTCTTTGGGATTGGAATGAAAACTGACCTTTTCCAGTCCTGTAGCCACTGCTGAGTTTTCCAGATTTGCTGGCATATTGAGTGTAACACTTTCACAGTATCATCTTTCAGGAATTGAAATAGCTCACCTGGAGTTTCATCACCTCCACTAGCTTTGTTTGTATTGATGTTTCCTAAGGCCCACTTGACTTCACATTCCAGGATGTCTGGCTCTAGGTGAGTGATCACACCATCGTGATTATCTGGGATGTGAAGATCTTATTCATACAGTTCTTCTGTGTATTCTTGCCACCTCTTCCTAATATCTTCTGCTTCTGTAAGGTCCATACCATTTCTGTCCTGTATTGAGCCCGTCTTTGCATGAAATGTTCCCTTGGTATCTCTAATTTTCTTGAAGAGTTCTCTAGTCTTTTCCATTCTGTTGTTTTCATCTATTATTTGCATTGATCACTGAGGAAGTCTTTCCTATCTCTCCTTGCTCTTGTTTGGAACTCTGCATTCAAATGGGTATATCTTTCCCTTACTCCTTTGCTTTTTGCTTCTCTTCTTTTCACAGCTATTTGTAAGGCCTCCTCAGACAACCATTTTGCTTTTTTGCATTTATTTTTCTTTGGGATGGTCTTTATTCCTGTCTCTTGTACAATGTCACAAACCTCCATCTATAATTCCTCAGACACTCAGTCTATCAGATCTAGTCCCTTAAATCTATTTCTCACTTCCACTGTATAGTCCTAAGTGATTTGCTTTAGGTCATACCTGAATGGTCTAGTGGTTTTCTCCACTTTCTTCAATTTCATCGTTCATTAAGCCATTTTTTTTTTATCATTGGACATTTTTTTCTATTTCTTTTTTGTATTTATTTTTCTGTTTCACATATGATATTATACATATTTCAACAATAAAAATTCTTGTATATTATTTCATGAAACACTTTCTTACTGAGTGCTTACTATGTATAAGATTCATGTACAATCCATGGGTAAACGTTGGTGAACAAATCATGCAAGTTCCCTTCTGTAGGGATAGACAATATCTAAGTAAAGAAATAATTACACAATTTTAAAATGTAATGAGTCTTATGAAGAAAAGGACCAGACTTATGTAGACCAAGGAATTGGTAGTAGGACCACTTTAACTAAGATAGTTAAGGAAGCCATTATGAGGAGGTAATATTTACACCTAGATTTGAATGATGAGAAGGAGTTAGACTTGGGAACAATGTATGTATGTGTGTGTGTGTTTTAAGGAACATAGTGGTTGGTGTGTAGATAAGAATTTTGGGAGAAAAAGAAACATTACATGAAGACCTTAAAGGTGATAAAGAGCTTGTAAATTTGAGAGAGTCAAAGACATAGTATAGGTAAAGCTAAGGTACTTGTGGGGAGAGAAACTTGAAATAAAATTGACAAGGTAAGCAAATGTTAGGTCAAGTGTGGTTTTATAAGTCCTATTAAGGAGTATGTATTTTTTCCTAGTGTGATGAAAAATTATTGACGACTTTTAATAAGAACAGTAGCATCATCTGACTTCTACAGCAAAAAAAAAAAATCCCACTATAGTGTAGTGAATTGGTTGAAAATAGAAAAAAAGCAGAGACACCTCTTAGGAGACTATTAGAATTGTCTAAGGTAAAGTTGATGGTGGTTTGGACTAGAAAGTGGGGATAGAGAATGGAAAATAATTTTAATATATGATATGTAAATTATATGTGCCTATAATACTCATATCATGTAGTAGAACCAATAGGTCTTGTAAGTTGTGGAGGAAACAAAAGAGGAGGCAAATTTTTGAGGTTTGCAAAGTTTTGTGTGTTTTACAGATTATTTTATATATATATATAATATAATACATTATGTATATGATATTTTCCTAAATATCATATTATATACATTAATGACCCTGTACATATTAAAAAACTATTTTACCTTATATGTGTACCAATTTGTTTTCCCACAAGAAGTGTTTAGTATTTACTAAAATCCAAAATAACTGCAGATGATATGTACTTATGTACATTTGTGAATTCATTTTCATCTCTCTCCACGCTTAGTACATCATAATTACTCTGCCTAAAACAGCATTCTCTCCTCTCTGCCTTTGAAAAATATTTATACTTCTCAAGATTCATACTAAATTTTATCGCCTTTCATAGAGTCTTATTTGTCCACTGAATTGCTTTAGGGTAGATGCCTAATGTTACGTGCCTCATGTAATATATAATACAATGCTGAGTTTAGATAATACTTAAGCACACGTGGCAGCAGCAGGCCGGCTCACTAAGCCCAGGCAGCAGTGGCCGGCCGGCACACTAAGAGTGGCTGAGAGCTACCCCACATCTGAAGTCAGGGACAGCGGCCTAGAGTGTCAGGCTGTGATGGTGCAGGAACAGCTGGGAGGAGCCACCCCAAGCCCAAGGTCAGGGGCAGCGGCCAAGAGGAGTTACCCCATGTCTGAGGTCAGTGGTGGCCAGGAGGAAACACCCTGTGTCTGAGGTCATGGCGGCAGCCAGGAGGCGTTACCCAGCATCCGAGGCCAGTGGCGGCCAGGAGGAGACACCTCATGTCCGAGGTCAGGGGCGGCCGGGAGAAACCACCTCGTGCCTGAGGCCAGGGGCGGTGACCCTGAGGAGCCACCCTGAGCTCAAGGCCAGGGGCGGCAGCTGGGAGGAGCAACCCATGCCTGAGGCCAGGGCCAGCGGCCAGGACGCACAACCCGAGGAGTGGTGGCTGAGCAGGCACAGAAGGGCCTAGAGGAGCTATCCCATGTTGAAGGTCAGGAACGGCGGCAGAAAGGAGATACCCCTCGTCCAAGGTAAGGAGCAGCAGCTGTACTTTGCTGGAGCAGCCATGAAGAGATACCCCACGCCCAAGATAAGAGAAACCCGAGTAAGATGGTAGGTGTTGCAAGAGGGCATCAGAGGGCAGACACACTGAAACCATACTCACAGAAAACTAGTCAATCTAATCACACTAGGACCACAGCCTTGTGTAACTCAGTGAAAGTAAGCCAGCCTGCAGGGCAACCCAAGACGGGTGAGTCATGGTGGAGAGGTCTGACAGAATGCGGTCCACTGGAGAAGGGAATGGCAAACTATTCAGTATTCTTGCCTCTAGAACCACATGAACAATATGAAAAGGCAAAATGATAGGATATTGAAAGAGGAATTCCCCTGCTCAGCAAGTGCCCAATATGCTACTGGAGATCAGTGGAGAAATAACTCTAGAAAGAATGAAGGGATGGAGTCAAAGCGAAAACAATACCCTGTTGTGGATGTGACTGGTGATAGAAGCAAGGTCTGAGACTCTAAAGAGTAATATTGCATAGAAACCTGGAATGTCAGGTCCATGAATCCTTGTACAGGAGACAGGGATGAATAGCATCCCCATGGAAAAGAAATGCAAAAAAGCAAAATGGCTGTCTGGGGAGGCCTTACAAATAGCTGTGAAAACAAGAGAGGCAAAAAGCAAAGGAGAAAAGGAAAGATATAAGCATCTGAATGCAGAGTTCCAGAAAATAGCAAGAAGAGATAAGAAAGCCTTCTTCAGTGATCAATGCAAATAAATAGAGGAAAAGAACCGAATGGGAGACTAGAGATCTCTTGAAGAAAATTAGAGATACCAAGGAAACATTTCATGAAAAGATGGGCTCAGTAAAGGACAGAAATGACCTGGATCTAACAGAAGCAGAAGATATTAAGAAGAGGTGGTGAGGGGCGGTCCTAAGATGGCTGAGGACTAGGACGGGGAGACCACTTTGTCCCTTACAAATTCCTCAAAAGAACATTTCAACACTGAGCAAACTCCACAAAACAACTTCTGAAGGCTGGCAGAGGACATCAGGCAACCAGAAAAGCAGATCATTGTCTTCAAAAACAGGTAGGAAAAAATATAAAAGATGAAAAAAGAGACAAAGGAGGTGGGGAGGGAGCTCCATCCCAGGAAGGGAAGCCCGTCCTGGGAAGGGAATTTTAAGAAGAGAGGTTTCCAAACACCAGGAAACACTCTCCCTGCCAAGTCTGCGGCAAGCCTTGGAAGCACAGAGGGCAACATAACAGGAAGGAAAAATAAATACATAGTTAAAACCAACAGATTACAAGCCCAACAGTAACTTTCCCAGTGGAAAAGGAGCACAGACGCCTGCATCCGCCACTAACAAGTGGGGGCAGGGCAGGGAGGCGTGGGAGGTGTGGGCTGCAGTGCTTTGTAAGAATCGGGCAGGAACGCCCTGTGTGTAACTAGAACGAACTAACTTGGGCTAGCAAACCAGACTGTGGGATAGCTACCACGTGAAAAGCTCGAACATAAGACACCGCCAGGACCGCACAAAGAACAAAGGACTGAACGGAAATAGCCGGCTGCAGGCCATTCCCTGCCAGGGACAGGCAGCCAGAGCCGTAAAGGCTGGAAAGGGGCAATTGCAGCCCCGGAGAGACTCTACCTACCAAACTGCAAGCAGGCTTCTTTGCTAAGACTTCTAGGGGTGCTGGACAGTCACCATCTGCCTCAAAAGGGGCATCAGTGGTACACCCAGAAAAATGAGCAGCAGAGACATGAAAGGCGACAAGTCACAGAGATCGCGTTCGCCAAACACCTGAGCTACTTGGACCTGGGAAGGGCACAAAACGCAGTCCCAACCGAATCTGCGCCTCTGAGGGCTACCAGAGTGCCCAGCCTGAGCGGCTTAGACTGGGGAGGTGCACACAGCCTAGGCCTGGCCTCAGACGTTTCCCGGCTGAGCATCGTAGAGCCGGAGTGTTTTGTGCTCCGCGAGCAGGGACAGGCCCAGCAGGGCTGAGACACTGTGTGCACAGGACAGTGCTATTTGTTTGTAACATCCGTCCCTCCTCACAGCGCGACTGAACAAGTGAGCCTAAAAAAAAAAAAGTGTCCACCACTGCCCCCCTGTATCAGGATGAAAATCAGACACTGAACAGACCAGCAAACAGAAGAAGTTAAACAGAGAGAACCACCTTGGAAGTGACCCCACACTGCCCACAACACCAGAGAAAGAGCCAGATATATCTTTATTATTTTTACAATCATTCCTTTTATTATTTTTTTTTTTACTTTTTTTTTTTTGATGTTGTTGTGGGGTTGTTATTTCTTCTTTTCTTTCTATTATTCTCTTCTTTTTTTTTTCCCCTAACTTTTTTTCCCCCTAACTTTTTAAAGCTGTCAAGTCCCCTATTTCTCCTCTAATTTTTATTTCTATAACCTACTATTATTTAAAAAAAAAGGACTTTTTTTTTAGAAAGCAAACACCAAATATAGTCTTTGTGCGGTTGTTGTTGGTGTTTTTTAAATAATTCTTGCGGCTTTGTTTTTTGTCTTCTTGTTTTTTTTTTTTTTCTTCTTTTCTTTAATATTTTACTTTTGAAAATCCAACCTCCTCTCAAGATTTTTAATCTCTGCTTTTTGATTTTTGTTGTCGATTTTGTACACTTAAAAACCCAAACTTCACTACCCAATTTTACCTGAGAGTGAGATTACTGGCTTGACCACTCTCCCCTCCTTTGGACTCTCCTTTTTCTCCACCAGGTGGCCCCTGTCTCTTCCCTCCCTCTTCTCTATCCAACTCTGTGAATCTCTGTGTGTTCCAGACGGTGGAGAATACTTAGGGAAATGGTTACTGGCTGGATTTGTCTGTCTCCTTTTCATTTCCCTCTTTTATCCTCCTGGCCACCTCTGTCTACTTCCTCCCTCTCCTCTTCCCTGTATAACTCTGTGAATACCTCTGAGCGATCCAGACTGTGGAGTACATATAAGGAAGTGATAACTGGCTAGCTTGCTCTCTCCTCTTTTGATCTCACCTCATCTCATTCCAGTCACCTCTAAATACCCCCTCCCTCTTCTCTTCTCCATGTAACTCAGTGAAACTCTCTGGGTGTTCCTTAATGTGGAGAAACTTTTCATCTTTAACCTAGATGTTTTATCATTGGTGCTGTATAGATGGAGAAGTCTAGAGGCTACTGTAAAAATAAAACTGAAAACCAGAAGCAGGAGGCTTAAGTCCAAAGCCTGAGAACATCAGAGAACTCCTGAATTCAGGGAACAATAATCAATAGGAGCTTATCAAACACCTCCATACCTACACTGAAACCAAGTTCCACCCAAGGGCCAAAAAGTTCCAGTGTAAGACATATCACACAAATTCACCAGCAACACAGGAACACACCCCTGAGTTTCAATATACAGGCAGCTCAAAGTTACTTCAAAACCACTGACATCTCATAACCCATTACTGGTCACTCCATTGCACTCCAGAGAGAAGAAACCCAGCTCCACCCACCAGAACTCCAACACAAGCCTCCCTAACCAGGAATCCTTGACAAGCCACTGATACAACCCCACCCATAGTGAGAAAGCTCCATAATAAAGATAACTCCACAAATTCCCAGAATATAGAAAGGCCACCCCAAACGCAGCAATATAACCAAGATGAAGAGACAGAGGAATACTCATCAGGTAAAGGAACAGGAGAAATGCCCACCAAACCAAACAAAAGAAGAAGAAATAGGGAATCTACCTGATAAATAATTCCAAATAATGATAGTGAAAATGATCCAAAATCTTGGAATCAAAATGGAATCACAGATAAATAGCCTAGAGACAAGGATTGAGAAGATGCAAGAAAGGTTTAACAAGGACCTAGAAGAAATAAAAAAGAGTCAATATATAATGAATAATGCAATAAAGAGATCAGAAACACTCTGGAGGAAACAAATAGTAGAATAATGGAGGCAGAAGATAAGATTAGTGAAATAGAAGATAGAATGGTAGAAATAAATGATTCAGAGAGGAAAAAAGAAAAATGAATTTTAAAAAATGAGGACAATCTCAGAGACCTCCAGGACAACATGAAACGCTCCAACGTTTGAATTATAGGAGTCCAAGAAGAAGAAGATAAAAAGAAAGACCATGAGAAAATCCTTGAGGAGATAACAGTTGAAAACTTCCCTAAAATGTGGAAGGAAATAATCACCCAAGTCCAAGAAATCCAGAGAGTTCCAAACAGGGTAAACCCAAGGCGAAACACCCCAAGACACATATTCATCAAATTAACAAAGATCAAACACAAAGAACAAATATTAAAAGCAGCAAGGGAAAAATAACAAATAACACACAAGGGGATTCCCATAAGGATAACAGCTGATCTTTCAATAGAAACTCTTCAGGCCAGGAGGGAATGGCAACAAATACTTAAAGTGATGAAAGAAAATAACCTACAGCCCAGATTACTGTACCCAGCAAGGATCTCATTCAAATATGAAGGAGAAATCAAAAGCTTTATAGATAAGCAAAAGCAGAGAGAATTCAGCACCACCAAACCAGCTCTCCAACAAATGCTAAAGGATATTCTCTAGACAGGAAACACAAAAAAGGTGTATAAACCCGAACCCCAAACAATAAAATAATGGTAATGGGATCATACTTATTAATAATTCCCTTAAATATAAATGTGTTGAATGCCCCTACCAAAAGGCAAAGACTGGCTGAATGGATACAAAAACAAGACCCCTCTATATGCTGCTTACAAGAGACCCACCTCAAAACAAGGGACACATGCAGACTGAAAGTGAACGGCTGGAAAAAGATATTCCACGCAAATAGAGACCAAAAGAAAGCAGGAGTGGCAATACTCATATCCAATAAAATAGACTTTAAAACAAAGGCTGTGAAAAGAGACAAAGAAGGCCACTACATAATGATTAAACGATCAATCCAAGAAGAAGATATAACAATTATAAATATATATGGACCCAACAAAGGAACACAATATGTAAAACAAATGCTAAGAAGTATGAAAGGGGGAATTAACAATAACACGATAATAGTGGGAGACTTTAATACCCCACTCACACCTATGGACAGATCAACGAAACAGAAAATTAACAAAGAAACGCAAACCTTAAATGATACAATAGACCAGTTAGACGTAATTGATATCTATAGGACATTTCACCCCAAAACAATGAATTTCACCTTTTTCTCAAGTGCTCATGTAACCTTCTCTAGGATAGATCACATCCTGGGCCATAAATCTAACCTTGATAAATTTGAAAAAATCGAAATCATTCCAAGCATCTTTTCTGACCATAATACATTATGATTAGATCTCAATTACAGGAGAAAAACTATTAAAAATTCCAACATATGGAGGCCGAACAACATGCTTCTGAATAACCAACAAATCACAGAAGAAATAAAAAAGAAATCAAAATATGCATAGAAACTAATGAACATGAAAACACAACAACCCAAAACCTGTGGGACACTGTAAAAGCAATGCTAAGAGGAAAGTTCATAGCAATACAGGCATACCTCAAGAAACAAGAAAAAAGACAAATAAATAACCTAACTCTACACCTAAAGAAACTAGAAAAGGAAGGAATGGGGAACCCCAGAGTTAGTAGCAGGAAAGATATCTTAAAAATTAGGGCAGAAATAAATGCAAAGAAACAAAACAAAAGAGACCATAGCAAAAATCAACGAAGCCAAAAGCTGGTTCTTTGAAAGGATAAATAAAATTGACAAACAATTAGCCAGACTCATCAAGAAACAGAGAGAAAAGTCAAATCAATAAAATTAGAAATGAAAATGGAGAGATCAGAACAGAAAACACAGAAATGAAAAGGAACATAAGAGACTACTATCAGCAATTTTATGCCAATAAAATGGAGAACGTGGAAGAAATGGAAAAATTCTTAGAAAAGAACAACTTTCCAAAACTGAACCCAGAAGAAATAAAAATCTTAATAAACCCTTCACAAGCACGGAAATTGAAACTGTAATCAGAAATCTTCCAGCAAACAAAAGCCCAGGTCCAGATGGCTTCACAGCTGAATTCCACCAAAAATTTAGAGAAGAGCTAACATCTATCGTACTCAAAGTCTTTCAGAAAATTGCAGAGGAAGGTAAACTTCCAAACTCATTCTAAGATGCCACCATCACCCTAATACCAAAACCTGACAAAGATGCTACAAAAAAGAAAACTACAGGCCAATATCACTGATGAACATAGATGCAAAAATCCTCAACAAAATTCTAGCAATCAGAGTCCAACGACACATTAAAAAGATCATACACCATGACCAAGTGGGCTTTATCCCAGGGATGCAAGGATTCTTCAATATCCGCAAATCAAACAATGTAATCCACCACATTAACAAATTGAAAAATAAAAGCCATATGATTATCTCGATAGATGCAGAGAAGGCCTTTGACAAAATTCAACATCCATTTATGATAAAAACTCTCCAGAAAGCAGGAATAGAAGGAACATACCTCAACATAATAAAAGCTATCTATGACAAACCCACAGCAAACATTATCCTCAATGGTGAAAAATTAAAAGCATTTCCCCTAAAATCAGGAACAAGACAAGGGTGCCCAGTTTCACCACTACTATTCAACATAGTTCTGGAAGTTTTGGCCACAGCAACCAGAGCAGAAAAAGAAATAAAAGGAATCCAAATTGGAAAAGAAGAAGTAAAACTCTCACTGTTTGCAGATGACATGATCCTCTACATAGAAAACCCTAAAGACTCCACCAGAAAATTACTAGAGCTAATCAATGAATATAGTAATGTTGCAGGATATAAAATCAACACACAAAATCCCTTGCATTCCTATACACTAATAATGAGAAAGTAGAAAAAGAAATTAAATAAACAATTCCATTCACCATTGCAACAAAAAGAATAAAATACTTAGGAATATATCTACCTAAAAAAACTAAAGACCTATATATAGAAAACAATAAAACACTGATGAAAGAAATCAAAGAGGACACAAATAGATGGAGAAGTATACCATGTTCATGGATTGGCAGAATCAATATAGTGAACATGAGTATACTATGCAAAGCAATCTACAAATTCGATGCAATCCCTATCAAGCTTTCAGTGATATTTTTCACAGAACTAGAACAAATAATTTCAAGATTTGTATGGAAATACAAAAAACCTCGAATAGTCAAAGCAATCTTGAGAAAGAAGAATGGAACTGGAGGAATCAACTTGACTGACTTCAGGCTCTACTACAAAGCCACAGTCATCAAGACAGTATGGTACTGGCACAAAGACAGAAATATAGATAAATGGAACAAAACAGAAAGCCCAGAGATAAATCCAGACACATACGGACACCTTATCTTTGACAAAGGAAGCAAGAATATACAATAGAGTAAAGGCAATCTCTTTAACAAGTGGTGCTGGGAAAACTGGTCAACCAGTTGAAAAAGAATGAAACTAGATCAGTTTCTAACACCATACACAAAAATAAACTCAAAATGGATTAATGATCTAAATGTAAGACCAGAAATTATAAAACTCCTAGAGGAGAACATAGGCAAAACACTATGCAACATAAATCACAGCAGGGTCCTCTATGATCCACCCCCCATAATTCTGGAAATAAAAGCAAAAATAAACAAATGGGGCCTTATTAAAATTAAAAGCTTCTGCACAACAAAGGAAACTATAAGCAAGGTGAAAAGACAGTCTTCTGAATGGGAGAAAATAATAGCAAATGAAGCAACTGACAAACAACTAATCTCAAAAATATACAAGCAACTCCTGCAGCTCAATTCCAAAAAAATAAACGACCCAATCAAAAAATGGGCCAAAGAACTAAATAGACATTTCTCCAAAGAAGACATATGGATGGCTAACAAACACATGAACAGATGCTCAACATCACTCATTATTAGAGAAATGCAAATCAAAACCACCATGAGGTACCACTTCACACCAGTCAGAATGGCTGTGATCCAAAAATCTGCAAGCAATAAATGCTGGAGAGGGTGTGGAGAAAAGGGAACCTTCCTACACTGTTGGTGGGAATGCAAACTAGTACAACCAGTATGGAAAACAGTGTGGAGATTCGTTAAAAAATTGCAAATAGATCTGCCTTATGACCCAGCAATCCCACTGCTGGGCATACACACCAAGGAAACCAGAATTGAAAGAGACACGTGTACCCCAATGTTCATCACAGCACTGTTTATAATAGCCAGGATGTGGAAGCAACCTAGATGTCCATCAGCAGATGAATGGATAAGAAAGCTGTGGTACATATACACAATGGAGTATTACTCAGCCATTAAAAAGAATTCATTCGAATCAGTTCTGATGAGATGGATGAAACTGGAGCCGATTATACAAAGTGAAGTTAGCCAGAAAGAAAAACACCAATACAGTATACTAACACATATATACGGAATTTAGAAAGATGGCAATGATGACCCTGTATGCAGGACAGCAAAGGAGACACAGATGTGTATAACGGACTTTTGGACTCAGAGAGAGAGGGAGAGGGTGGGATGATTTGGGAGAATGGCATTGTACCAGGTATGCTTGGGGCTGGTGCATGGGGATGACCCAGAAAGATGTTCTGGGGAGGGAGGTGGGAGGGGGGTTCATGTTTGGGAATGCATGTAAGAATTAAAGATTTTAAAATTTAAAAAATAAAAAACTAAAAATTAAAAAAAAAAATATACTATCATGTAAGAATCGAATCGCCAGTCTATGTCCAACGCAGGATACAGCATGCTTGGGGCTGGTGCACGGTGATGACCCAGAGAGATGTTATGGGGAGGGAGTTGGGAGGGGGGTTCAAGTTTGGGAACGCATGTACACCTGTGGTGGATTCATGTCAATGTATGGCAAAACCAATACAGTATTGTAAAGTAAAATAAAGTAAAAATAAAAAGTTTAAAAAAAATCGTAGGAAAAAAAAAAAAAAGCAGAGACATTACTTTGCCAACAAAGGTCCATCTAGTCAAAGCTATGGCTTTTCCAGTAGTCATGTATGGATGTGAGAATTGGACTGTAAAGAAAGCTGAATGCTGAAGAATTGATTCTTTTGAACTGTTATATTGGAGTAGTCTCTTGAGAGTCCCTTGGACTGCAAGGAGATCCAACCAGTCCATCCTAAAGGTGATCAGTCCTGGGTGTTCTTTGGAAGGAATGATGCTAAAGCTGAAACTCCAATACTTTGCCTACTTGATGCAAAGAACTGACTCATTGGAAAATACCCTGTTGCTGGGAAAGATTGAAGGTGGGAGGAGAAGGGGCTTACAGAGGATGAGACAGTTGGATGGCATCACTGACTCAATAGACATGAGTTTGAATAAGCTCCGGGAGTTGGTGATGGACAGGGAAGCCTAGTGTACTGCAGTCCATGGGGTCACAAAGAGTCGGAAACACCTGAGAGATTGAACTGAAGGGTAAATCTTGAATTTTCCAAGATTTGTTATTATCCCCGTGCACTTAAGAATATGTATTTTGCTTCTGTTGGATAGAATTCTGTACATACATAAATTATTTTATTTTGCTTCATTTTATCATGATTTGCAGATATAGAAGTTTTTACAAATTGAATGTTTGTGGCAACCTTGTATTAAGGATGTGTCTCAGCACCTTTTTCCCAGTTGCATTGCTTTCTTTGTGTCATATTTTGATAATTCTCCCCTTATTTCAAGTCCTCCAGCAGCAAAAATATGACATGTTGAAGGCCCAGATGATAGCAGTTTTGAACAATTATTTTTTTTTTAAATTTAGGTATGCACATTTAAAAAATGTAATTATATTGCACACTTAATTGACTACAGTATTGTGTAAACATAACGTATACATACAGAAACAAAACAAAATCTGTGATGTGCATTATTGTGATATCTGCTCTATTGAAGAGGCCAGGAACCAAAGCCACAATATCTTTGAGGTGTGCCTGTATATATTAAGTCCATTAGTTCTAAAGTGTGGTTCAATTTCAATGTTAGAAGCATATTGATGTCCCCTAGTATTGTTGCATTTTTGTCTATTTCTAATTTAAAATCTGTTAGTATTAGCTTAAAATATTTTAGTGCTTGAGGGCTGAAAAAATATATGTATGTATATGTAGTGCTTATATTTTCTTGATGAAGCAATTCCTTTATTATTGTATAATGACTTTCTTTTGTCTCTTGATAATTTTGGGGGCTTGAAGTTTATTTTGTAGAATATAAAAATGACTATACTAACCTTCTTTTGTTTGTTTCCATGAAATGTCACCTTTCATGTTTTACTTTTAGCCTGTATGTGTTTTATAGAGCTAAAATCAGTCTCCTATATGCAGCATATAGTTGGGTATTGTTTCTATTTTAATTTATCCAAGCACTCAATGCCTTTTTATGGGTGAATTTAACCCATTTACATTAAAGGTCATTATTTGTGTGTAAAGATTTACTGCTGCCATTTTATAATTTGTCTTCTGGTTAATTTTTCTCTCTGTCTCTCTATTGCTTCTGTTTCTGTGTACTTTTGTAAGTTGGTGGTTTCTCGTAGTGATTTACTTAGCCTTCTATCTCCCTTCTTTTTGCTTTGTTTCTGTTCTAGATTGTTGCTTTGTACTTATCATAAGGTTTACAGAAAACATCTCATAGATATGATAGTCATTTTCTACTTATAGCAATTTGTCTTTATTTACCTATAAATTTTAAATCCTTTTCCTCTTCCTCTTTTTTTGATGTCTCAAATTAATTTTCATGCTGTGATTTTATTGCCAAATTTATATTTTAATACTAATTTACTTTAACATGTATGCTTTAGTTAAATGCTTAATATACTATTATTTTTTAATATTTATTTGTTTATTTATGTAACTGCATTGTGTCCTAGCTTCAGCATGCAGGATCTTCTTTGTGTCATGCAGGATCTTTTGTTATGGTGCACGGACTCTAGTTGTAGCACACACGTTCTGTAGTTGTGCAAATGGGACTCACTATTTTGGCATGTGGGCTCTTGAGCATACAAGCTTCAGAGTTGTGACACTCTGGCTTAGTTGCTCCTTGGCGTGTGAGATCTCAGTTTCCCAACCTGGGACTGAACACATGTCCCCTGCATTGCAAGGTGGATTCTTAACCATTGGACCACCAGAGAAGTCCTGGAGTATATTATTCTTAGAAAAAGTTACTATTTTCTAAATCTATTTTTCACCTCAATCAGAGATTTGTGGATTTTTTTTTCTTTTTGTTTCAACTTGAAGAGTTTTTTCCTATATCTCTAATAAGACAGGTATAGTGCTGATAAGCTCTGTTTTCTTTTTTTTATTTTTTAATCTGGGAAAACTTTATTTATCATTCATATCTGAAGGAAAACTTTGCTGGAGAGAGTTCCTCGCTGGCAGCTGTTATATATAAATATTTTGAATATGACATTCCACTCTTTCCTTGGCTGCAGAGTTTCTGCTGAAGAGTCTGAAGAAAGACTAATAGGAGTTGCTCTATAAGTTAGTATTTTTCCCCAGACTTCCATTTAAAATTATTATTTTTTAATAATTGGATTTTGTCATTTTTATATAATGTCTCTTGGAGATGGTCCTTTCATTGGGATAATAAGATGTTCTATTAACTTTGTGGATTTGTATATTCAGTTCCTTCCACAAGGTAGGGAAGTTTTCGTCTAGCAATTCCTCAAATAAACAGTCTGGTCTCTTCACCCTCTCCTATCCTTATAGTATACCTATTGATCTTATTTTGGTTCTTCTGAAGAAGTCTAAGAGTTCTCTTAAGGTTTATTTCCTTAAAAAAAAAAAATAGTTCTCTCTCTTCTTCCACTTGAATCATTTCTAAATTCCTAACCTTGAGGTTACTTATTCTACATTCTATAGGCTCTGCTATATTTCCAACACTCTCTAATGCATTTTTCCACTTCATTTATTGAGTTCTTGAGCTCTATACTTTTTTCTTTGGCTTTTTAAAAATATCAGTCCTTATGGTAAGGTGCTTTTTATATTCATTAATTTTATTCCTGACATAATTATGTTGCACTTCTGAGTATTCTTTTAGCTTATTGAATTTTTTTTTTTTGTAGCAGATTTGTTGAATCTTTATCAAACTGATTGAAATGTTCCATGTCTTTTAATGGGTTTGTAGAAATTTTAACTTTTATTTTTGTGATATTATATTATTATGATTTTTTAATAATGTTTGTTGGAAAGTCCCTCTGCTGCTGCATTTAAAGTGAACTACTTTCTTATTAGTTAAAGCGTTGTTTATGCAGATCCTAGCAGTACAAGTTGGTAATTAGGAGCCTTCCTTTGCTTTCGAGAAATGGCACTAAAACAAAAATTTTTATGTTTTCTCACCAGACCTGACTGACCTCTAAGTTTGGCAGTATGTGTATTAAGAAAAAAAAATGGCAAAGAGACAAAACAAAATGAAAAGTAGGCTAACACAGTGATGGGAGGTATGTGCTTAGAATTTAAAATCTTGAGTTTGGGCATGGGCCAGTAGGGGGATCTTTGATTGATGAAGGTACCATAGATCTGTGAGTAGATCTCTTGCCTGAATCCTAGAGTAGACACCAAGAAACACATTCCTTTCACTTTATTTGTCTATATTATTACTTTACCTCTTCACAGTAAATGTGCTCTATCCTTAAAGGGAGTGAAAAATACTTCGCAGAATAGAACACATGGTTGGAAGACCCCTGTCTCCAATTTTACTCTACCTGAAGTAAGGTTATGCTGGCCCAGTGACACTTCAGCTTGTGCCAGCACTCCCCTGCGTCTGCAGGCTTCTTAGGTTTATCCCATTTTCTTTCAGGTGGACACATTGATGAGTCCCTGAGCTGTACTGTTATGATGTGCAGAGGCATTTTTGTTTAGCTATGAATGTCCCATTAGTTGTAATTCAAGAGGAGAGAATACATAAATTAATCATACCATCATGATACTGATGTCATTCTCTCTTATTAATTTATTTTCGAATGTCTAAGTAGTCCTATATAACTGTAATAAATCCTACTTGATTGTAATGTGCAATTCTTTTTATACATTTTTAAATTAATTTGTTCTTTCTTTGCAGAGGATTTTTGCATCTTTGATCATGAGAAATATTGGTTTTTATTGTCTTTTCTTATAATACCTTGCAATGTTTTTGTCTAAATTTGGAATTAGAACAATGATGACCTCATAGAATACTTTCAGAAATGTTCCTTCTGCTTTTATATCCTGGATCAAATTGTCAAAATTAATATAATTTCTTCTTTAAATTATTAATATAATTTTCCACTGAACATATCTAAGACTGGAGATTTCTGTTTTGGAGTGTAATTATTTATTCAATTTATTGTATAAATATAAGATTATTCAGATTGCCTTTTCTTGTATGAATTTTGGCAGGTCAAGTCTTTTAAGGAGTTTGTTCAGTTTATCTAGGCCATCTAATATGTGGGCATAGAGTTGTTCAAAATATTTCTTTATTATTTCAATGTATATGAGATTTGTAATAATGTCCCCTCTTTTATCTCTTAATAATAGTAATTTGATTTGTGCATTATACTTTAGGTAGAAACTTATTAATATTATTTATTTCTTCCAGATTTTGGCATTTTCTATTTTCTCTGTTGATTTCCTATTTTCAGTTTCAGTGTTTCTACTTTAATTTTCATTTTACATTTTGTGCAGTTTATTGAGATATAATTGACATATAAGTTTGTGTAAGTTTAAGAAGTAAAATATGATGATTTGGTACACACATATATATACTGTGAAAAATGGTTGCTTAAATATTAGTTAATATATCCATATTTTTACATTGATAGAATTTGTTTATGTGTGTTGTGGAAATATAAAACCTCTCTTAGCAACTTTCAAATATACAATGTGATATTGCTAACTAAAAATGTCATGCTGAGTATTAGATCCCTAATTTGTATCCTTATATAATATATCCTATTTCCTTTTCTTTATGATTACTTTGGATTTAAGTACTCTTACTTCTTGTCTTCTGAGACAGAAGCTTAGAATATTGATTTTAGACCCCTATTCTTTTCTAATATACTATTCAAATCTATATAATTTCCTCTAACAATGTTATGTCAGCATATTACATTAAAAAAGTATTTTCAATTTTTTAATCCAAAATATGTTTTTAATTTATCTTAAGATTTCTTCTGTATTCATATATAAAAGTGTGTTTTGGTTATTGAAATATAATTGATTTACAATATTATATTAGATTCAAGTGTGATTCAGCATTTTTACAGATTATGCTCCATAAAAAGTTATTACAAGATAAAGTCTGTTTCCCTTTGCGACACAACATATATTTATGACTTATCTATTTCATACACAGTAGTTTGTGTCTCTTAATCCCATACTCTGAGGTTGTCCTTCCCCCATCCACTCTCCATCCTGCTATCCACTAGTTTGTTCTCTATATGTATGAAAAATTTCATGATTTATTTTATACATTAATTTTATTTTTAGATTACAAATGTGAGTGATAACATACAACGTTTGTGTTCTTGTCTAATTTATTTCACTTAGCATTGTTGCAAATGGTAGTATTTTACTCCTTTTTATAGCTGAATAATATTCAATTGTATATATATACAACAATTTCTTTATCCAATAGTTTGTTGATGGATACTTGGGTTGCTACCATGACTGGCTATTGTAAATATTGCTGTTATAAGCATTGAGATGCATACAATTTTTACGAATCAATGTTTAGATTTTTTTTTTGAGTACATACTCAGCATTATAATGGCTGTATTATGTGGTATTCTATTTTGCTTTTTTGTCTTTTGGTTTTTTAGAATACTTTGTACCATTTTCTGAAGTAACCGTAATAGTGTACATTCCCAAAAAAATTGTACAAGAGCAAATTTTTCTCCAATTCACTTCGGTTCAATCTCTCAGTCGTGTCCAACACCTTGTGACCCCATGAATCGCAGAACGACAAGCCTCCCTGTCCATCACCAACACCTGGAGTTCACTCAGAATCACGTCCATCGAGTCCGTGATGCCATCCAGCCATCTCATCCTCTGTCGTCCTCTTCTCCTCCTGCCACCAATCCCTCCCAGCATCAGAGTCTTTTTCAATGAGTGAACACTTCGTGTGAGGTGGCCAAACTACTGGAGTTTCAGTTTCAGCATCATTCCCTCCAAAGAAATCCTAGGGCTGATCTCCTTCAGAATGGACTGGTTGGATCTTCTTGCAGTCCAAGGGACTCTCAAGAGTCTTCTCCAGCACCACAGTTCAAAAGTATCAATTCTTAAGCCTTCAGCTTTCTTCACAGTCCAACTCTCACATCCATACATGACCACAGGAAAAACCATAGCCTTGACTAGATGGACCTTAGTCGGCAAAGTCTCTGCTTTTGAATATACTATCTAGGTTGATCATAACTTTTCTTCCAAGGAGTAAGTGTCTTTTAATATTATGGTGTCAGTCACCATCTGCAGTTCTTTTGGAGCCCGAAAAAATAAAGTCTGACATTGTCTCCACTGTTTCCCCATCTATTTCCCGTGAAGTGATGGGACCAGATGCCATGATATTCATTTTCTGAATGTTGAGCTTTAAGCCAACTTTTTCACTCTCCTCATTCACTTTCATCAGAAGCTCTTTATTTCCTCTTTATTTTCTGCCATAAGGGTGGTGTTATCTGCATATCTGAGGTTAATGGTATTTCTCCCGACAATCTTGATTCCAGCTTGTGCTTCTTTCAGTCCAGCATTCTTCATGATGTACTCTGCATATAAGTTAAATAAGCAGGGTGACAAAATACAGCCTTGACCTACTCCTTTTCCTATTTAGAACCAGTCTGTTTTTCCATGTCCAGTTCTAACAGTTGCTTCCTGACGTGCATACAGATTTCTCAAGAGGCAGGTCAGGTGGTCTGGTATTCCCATCTCTTTCAGAATTATCCACAGTTTATTGTGATCCACACAGTCAAAGGCTTTGGCATAGTCAATAAAGCAGAAATAGATGTTTTTCTGGAACTCTCTTGCTTTTTCCATGATCCAGTGGATGTTGGCAATTTGATCTCTGGTTCTTCTGCCTTTTTTTAAACCAGATTGAACATCGGGAAGTTCACAGTTCATGTATTGAGGAAGCCTGGCTTGGAGAATTTTGAGAATTACTTTACTAGCGTGTGAGATGAATGCAATTGTGGGGTAGTTTGAGCATTCTTTGGAATTGCCTTTCTTTGGGATTGGAATGAAAACTGAACTTCTCCAGTCCTGTGGCCACTGCTGGAATATTGAGTGCAACACTTTCACAGCATCATCTTTCAGGATTAGAAAGAACTCAACTGGAATTCCATCACCTCCACTAGCTTTGTTCATAGTGATGCTTTCTAAGGCCCCCTTGACTTCACATTCCAAGATGTCTGGCTCTAGATTAGTGATCACATCATCATGATTATCCGGGTCATGAAGATCTTTTTTGTACAGTTCTTCCAGGTATTCTTGCCACCTCTTCTTAATATCTTCTGCTTCTGTTAGGTCCATACCATTTCTATCCTTTATCGAGCCCATCTTTGCATGAAATATTCCCTTGATATCTCCAATTTTCTTGAAGAGATCTCTAGTCTTTCCCATTCTGTTCTTTTCCTCTATTTCTTTGCATTGATCTCTGAAGAAGGCTTTCTTATCTCTTCTTGCTATTCTTTGGAACTCTGCATTCAAATGCTTATATATTTCCTTTTCTCCTTTGCTTTTCACTTGTCTTCTTTTCACAGCTATTTGTAAGGCCTCCCCACACAGCCATTTTGCTTTTTTGCATTTCTTTTCCATGGGGATGGTGTTGATCCCTGTCTCCTATACAATGCCATGAACCTCATTCCATAGTTCATTAGGCACTCTGTCTATCAGATCTAGGCCCTTAAATCTATTTCTCAGTTCCACTGTATAACCATAAGGCATTTGATTTAGGTCATACCTGAATTGTCTAGTTGTTTTCCCTACTTTCTTCAATTTAAGTCTGAATTTGGCAATAAGGAGTTCATGATCTGAGCCACAGTCAGCTTCTGGTCTTGTTTTTGTTGACTGTATATAGCTTCTCCATCTTTGGCTGCAAAGAATATAATCAGTCTGATTTCAGTGTTGACCATCTGGTGATGTCCATGTGTGGAGTCTTCTCTTGTGTTGTTGGAAGAGGGTGTTTGCTATGACCAGTGCATTTTCTTGGCAAAACTCTATTAGTCTTTACCCTGCTTCATTCCGCATTCCGAGGCCAAATTTACCTGTTACTCCAGGTGTTTCTTGACTTCCGACTTTTGCATTCCAGTCCCCTATAATGAAATGGACATCTTTTTTTGAGTGTTAGTTCTAAAAAGTCTTGTAGGTCTTCATAGAACCGTTCAACTTCAGTTTCTTCAGTGTTACTGGTTAGGGCATAGATTTTGATTACCATGATATTGAATGGTTTTCCTTGGAGATGGACAGAGATCATTCTGTCGTTTTTGAGATTGCATCCAAGTACTGCATTTTGAAATTTTTTGTTCACCATGATGGCTACTCCATTTATTCTGAGGGATTCCTGCCCACAGTAGTAAATATAACGGTCATTTGAGTTAAATTCACCCATTCCTGTCCATTTTAGTTCAATGATTCCTAGAATGTCGACGTTCACTCTTGCCATCTGTTATTTGACCACTTCCAATTTGCCTTGATTCATGGACCTGACATTTCAGGTTCCTATGCAATATTACTCTTTACAGCCTCAGACCTTGCTTCTATCACTAGTCACATCCACAACTGGGTATTGTTTTTGCTTTGGCTCCATCCCTTTATTCTTTCTAGAGTTATTTCTCCACTGATCTCCAGTAGAATATTGGGCACCTGCTGACCTGGGGAATTCCTGTTTCAGTATCCTATCAATTTGCCTTTTCATACTGTTCATGGGGTCTCGAGGCAAGAATGCTGAAGTAGTTTGCCATTCCCTTCTCCAGTGGATCACATTCTGTCAGACCTCTCCATCATGACACGTCCATCTTGGGTTGCCCTGCGGGCATGGCTTAGTTTCATTGAGTTAGACAAGTCTGTGGTCCTAGTGTGATTAAATTGACAAGTTTTCTGTGAGTATGGTTTCATTGTGTCTTCCTTCTGATGCCCTCTTGCAACACCTACCATCTTACTTGCGTTTCTCTTACCTTGGGCGTGGGGTATCTGTTCACAGCTGCTCCAGCAAAGCACAGCCGCTGCTCCTTACCTTGGATGAGGGGTATCTCCTCACAGCCATTCTTCCTGACTTTCAACGTGGGATGGCTCCTCCAGGCCCTCCTGCACCCATGCAGCCCCTGCTTCTTGGACATGGGGTTGCTCCTCCCAGCTGCTGCCCCTGGCCTCAAGCACGGGGTGGCTCCTCTCAGCTGCCGCCCCTATCCTCAGACACAGGGTGGCTCCTCTCGGCCGCAGTCCCTAACCTCAGACGTGGGGTGGCTCCTCTCGGCTGTTGCCCCTGACCTCGGACACTGGGTAGCTCCTCTTGGCTGCCGCCCTACAGGCATGGGGTACTCCAGGCTTCTGTCCCTGACCACGGACGTGGGGTAGCTCCACTCGGCCACACTTAGTGTGCCGGTCACAGTCGCTTGTGCTTAGTGCACCAGTCACAGCCACCTGGGCTTAGCAGGTCTCCCATATTGCAGGCAAACAATTTACTGTCTGAGCTACCAGGGAAGCCCCTTAAACTCTGCATGAATGATTATATAAAAAAAAATGTATCTTGCTTGAGGGCATGTTTCTCCTTCTTGAGAACCTTCTGACTAATCCTGTCATCTTAATATATTGTGAGAGTGGGTCTGGTAAGATCTTTCTATTGTTAGTTTTAATCTCATTATCTTAAAATGTAAATTGTGGAAGTGGGTCTGGTAAGAACTTTGCAACCTTGAGATATTCTTTTGATTTACTGTAATAACCAATTAGGGCTTCCCTGGTGGCTCAGAGGTTAAAGTGTCTGCCTCCAATGCGGGAGACCTGGGTTCGATCTCTGGGTCAGGAAGATCCCCTGGAGAAGGAAATGGCAACCCACTCCAGTATTCTTGCCTGGAGAATCCCATGGATGGTGGAGCCTGGTAGGCTAATTGAAAAAGTGTGCCTTGCTAAAACTAGTGAGAGGGGCACTCTCTATCCCCCTTCTGATGCCTATGTCAGAAGATTTCTCTGTCACTTTTTAAGCTTTAATAAAAGTCTGTTGCACAAAATCTCTTGAGTGATCAAGCTTAGTCCCTGGTCTTGATGGTAAATCTTTTTTGAAGATCAAAATTCAACACTTTCACCATAAGCTATCATCTTGGTGGCTCATCCAGGATCTTCAGGACAAGGTAAGAACACTCAGAGCTCTAGCCTCTCTGCTTTCTCAGTATACACGTTTCTCCTTATACTCTGCTAACTCTACAGCATGCCTGTCTGTGTGAATGTAGAAGAAAAGAGATGTACAGAAATAATTGCAAAAGTGAATGTTAAGCCGTGTTCTGCAGGTTCAAGGTGCCTTGTAATGACTGAAGACAGCACTAAAAAGGGTAACCTTGTCAGGGGTTTATACTGACCTGCCAATGCCAGGAGACACCCAACATCCCTGCTAGGGGAGTGGCCAGAAATGGGCAAAGAATGTGGACTGAACTTTCCTTTCTTGGTCACCTTTTCCTGGTCTCTTTGACCATCTTGTAATTGCATGGGGAATTAGAACTACTAACCTAATCTCTTGGATCATAGACTTTCAAGGGACTTATGATCCATGCTGTTACTGTGTGCTTTTCCTTAGACCCCCAAGCTTGGAATAGTCACGATACACCTAGCCTTTCTAGGAGCTGAAAGTTACAAGAGCACTTTTGGGAGCAAGGCAGAGTTCTAGTTCCAGGAATGTCTCTCAGGCTAGAGGTCAGTTTGTTGGCTGCCTTCCTCAGGAGCCAGCAACCTGAAAGTGAGTCCTTGTCATAGCTGTGCTTCCAAACTATATGGATAGAAGCACTGCTGGTGATCATGAGATTTTTGAGCACCAAGATCAGGAATTGCAGGATCTGGTCAGATTGGAAGTGCAATGGGCTTCTTCCTTTGGTAGTGCTAGCTGTTAGTAGACCAGAGAAAGTTCTCCAATGGCTTCTGTCTCAGCTCCCTAGATATTATTTTGGTGGATACTATGGAAATGAATTGGAAGGACTGGCCCTAATGGCTCAAGGACAAAATCACTTTTTCCTTGCTGGCCAACCCTCCACAACATCTTTTGCTATCACATATACTGGTGTGGTGACACTCAGAAGAGACATCTTGGATTTTTTTGTTTGTCCATTTATAACTCAATGCTTCTATTGTTGTCAGGAATGTACTCAGGAATATGCACAAGCACACATAAGATGAATGCTTCCCCTAGTAGTCATAGCTTGGGAAACATTCCAGGAAAGCTACTCTGCTCCATCTTGGGTGGCATCAGATGAGGAGTGGAAATCAGACAAAGGTCTTAATGGTGAGGAACTGGACATCAATTTTGGATGGCATCAGATCTACCCCTGGTGCATCTACACAACACCTCAGTAGTAGAACCTGGAGGGATGTGTAATGTACCTGTTGGTAAAGGACAGACTAAGTCTGACCAAGGAAGGAAAGCTTTGGGTGGAAAGACTGTCTACACCCTCATCTAGAGCAGAGAGAGATTTCTGCAGTGGAAAGAAGCCATGGTGGTGGATGCTGCTTTTTTCTCTCTTACAGATGGGAGCTAGAAGTTCCAAAATCACTCTTTAAAATATAATAATAATAATAATAAAAACTGGAACAAGTTTGATCTCCAGAATTTAATAAGACATGCCAGATCTTCTTCTGTGATAATGAATGGCCACAGTATCCTTTGGAAGATGGGGTACACTGGCGAGTTGAAGAGTCTCTTAATTATGATACTCTTTTACAACTAGACTGTTTCTGTAGAAAACAAGAGAAATGGGTAGAAGTGACAGATATATTGCTCTTTTTCACTCCGCAATAGATGCCAGACTTTTCCTAAGGATACAGATTTGGGTGTTAAACCTTCAGCTCCCTCCTGTCCTCTTACTTTGCCGCTGTTTTGGGGGCTCCCAACTGAATAGGCTGAGAATTTGGGTACCCTTCCAGGAGGGGTTGCCTCAGTCTCAGTAAACATTCAAACCGTCCCAATTGTGGTCGAGACTGTTTAGACGATCCAAAAAGTACATAGAAACCTTTATGAGATTAACTTTACTTTATGACCTTATTTGGAGAGATGTGTGTCTTGGGACAGATGTTGACTCCTGACTCCAGAGCTCGAGTTCTGGGGGAAGCTACTGTTTTTGGAGATGAATGGCTTGAACGTGAAGCAAGGGGAAAGAGGGAACATGATATAGCCCTCCTCCCTACTGTGAGCCAAGCAGTTCCCATAACAGTGCCAGACAGAGACTATAACATGGCTAAAGGAAGGTGGGATCAGAGCCACTTTGCCAGATGTATTCTTGAAGGACTCAAGCGAGTGCCCACCAAGACTGTAAACTATGCTAATCTGGCTGACATAGAACTGGTAGAGAAGGAAACTCTTGATAGATTCCTAGTACAGACTACAGGAGACTCTTGGCAAGTTTACTGATGTTGATAGTGAATATTCAGAGGGAGGAATACTCTTGAAAGAGATTTTTCACTCAGCTGGCTCCAGATATCTGCTGTAAGTTACAAAAACAGAAATTTGGATCAAATCAGCCTTTATAAAAACTGTTGCAACTGGCTCAGATGATATATTATGGCAGAGAATATGAGGAAGAAAGGCGGAAAGAGAAGAATTAGGCCACTAAGAAACAGCCTGAGGAAAAATGTTCAGAGGGACCTGGGTGAAAAGGGAGGAACTAGTTATTACTGTGTAAAGGAGGGACATCTCAAATGGGATTGCCCTCAGGCATCTAAGCTCCATGTCTGGTCTGCAAAGGACCACATCAGAGAACAGACTGCCCTCTGAGGCATAGGCCCCAGGGGTCTGATTCTCAGGACAATCAGGACTGAAGATGCCCAGTAGCTTCCCCACACAAGCTCCCATCCTAATTACACCTGAGGAACCCTGGGTGCTAATAACTGTGTGTGTGTGTGTGTGGGGGGGCAATCAGTTGATTTTCTATTGGACACCGGGGCAACTTTCTCTGTGTTCACTTAAGCTCCTGGTCCACTTTCCACTACCATAATGTGGCTGTCTGGATGAATCACATGCTATTATTTCAGTCATCCTTTAAGCAGCAACTGAGACTCTGTACAGTTTTCTCACGAGTTTCTAATCATGTCTGAGTCTCCCTCATCTCTTCTGGGGAGTGATATACTGAGCAAGGTCCAGGCATATGTTTTCATGAATATGGAACCAGCACTTTTTAATTGAAGAAAATGTAAATCTTGGTAGAAAAACTGAGTGGAGCATAAAATGCTATTCCTGTCATTATCAAGCTGAAAGACCCTCAGTTATTTCCTTGTCAAAAGCAGTATCCTTTAAAGCCTGAGTTTAAGCAGAGTTAAAAGCTCATCATTGAAAATTTTAAGAAATAAAAGATATTAATTCCCTATACCAGTCCATAACTCTTATTGCGGGTGAGAAAAAAAAAAAAAAAAACAAATCAAATGATAAACAGAGACTAATTCAAGATATACCAATAATAAGTGCCTAATCCTTATACTCTATTGTCTGAAATTCCTAAACGAGCCAAATATTTTTCAGTCATTGATTTGAAGTATGCTCTTTAGAGTTAATCCTATACTAAATCATCCTCCACCTATGACTTTAAGACAATTGAGAGGATTCTTGGGCATTGCAGTCTATTGCCACATTTGAATTCTGGGTTATAAGGGAACATGCCCAGGCTTCAATGAGGGTTCAAAATACCCCTAAGAAGAAGGGACTGTCTCTGTGTCAGGTCTTTTTTGTGCACAGATATTGTCATAGATCCTAAAGCCTTAGAATTAACTATGTGACCCAGCTTTCAGTTTTTCAACCTCCTCATCAGCAAAAGGCACCACACGGTGGGTTTCTCCACTTCAAGGAAAGGACTTTTCTTCAACTCTGCAAAGACCTTTACAAAAAATAATCATATATGATGCCTCTACTTGATCTGATGACATCTAATAATACAAAGAAGGACTGAGGCAATTATGAGCACAACTTAACTTTTAATTTTGATTACATTTTAATTTGATTTAATGACTATATATCTGTGACCTTCTGAAAGCTTTTAGGTTATGAATAGTTGTCCAGGCTCCTACAAGTACCATGGCTTCCTCCAAAAAATTATTTGGGGCGCCTGGATCAGAGACCCTCAATATGAGGGTTAGGAGAATATGTTGTCTCAACAATTTAGGGATGATGCCCCTCAACAGTAGGAAGTAGTTATGGAATGAAAATGATGCCCCTTTTCCCTTGGAAACATAATTCCTCTAAAAGAAAAGTTAGGAGTGAGAGAGTCAACTGCTAAGTAGGTTGATAAGAAGTCTGGGGCCCCTGAGGAGCAGGGAGTGGTCTGGGACCTTCAAGGAGGAGACAGGGATCAGGAATTCTCTAGGAGCAGAAAAGGATAATTTTTTTTTTTTTAGCCCAGAGCTAATAATTGCACAGCAAAATAACTCATCTTGCACAAGGATATGTTTTTCCTTAAACTCTGTACAAACAGTTAGATAAAAACAATGTATCCTGGTTGAGGACATGTTTCTCTTTCTTGAGAACCTTCTGACTAATTCTGTCATCTTAATAATATTATGAGAGTGGGTCTGGTAAGATCTTTCTATTGTTAGTTCTATTTCCATTATCTTAAAATGTAAATTGTGGAAGTGTGTCTGGTAAGACCTTTACAACCTTGAGATATGCTTTTAATTTGCTGTAATACCCAACTGTAAAAGTATATAGCTCCCTTTTTAATACTAGCAAGAGGGGCACTCTCTGTCCCCCTTCTGATGCTTATGTCAGAAGCTTTCTCTGTCCCTTTTTATACTTTAATAAAACTGTGCTACACAAAAGCTCTGGAGTGATAAAGCCTGGTCCCTGGTCCTGAAGCTAAATCATCTTATTTGGAGACCATGAATCCAATATGTTCACCATAAGCTATCACTAGGTCCAAATTATTTTTTAAATTTTTTGCTTCTTTCACCTTAAGGAAAGATCCAAATAATTATTAGTGTGAATGATGTGAGAAAATGTTCTTCCAGTGTTCTGGTTTAGGAGGTTTACTGTTTGAGGACTTATGTTCAGGTCTTTAAGCGATTTTGGCTTTATTTTTTCATATGGTGTGAAGAAATACTGTAATCTTATTTTTTTTTACATGTAATTATAAATAATGTGACTGGTGATGGAAGTAAAGTCCAACGAGTAAAGAATAACATTTCAGAGGAACATGACATGTTAGATCCATAAATCAAGGTAAATTAGAAGTGGTCAAATAGAAAATGTCAAGAGTGAACATCCACATTTTAGGATTCAGTGAACTAAAATGGACTGGAATGGATGAATTGAATTAAGATGACCTACTACTATGTGCAAGAATTCCTTAGAAGAAATGGAGTAGCCCTCATAAGTCAATAAAATAGTCTGAAATACAGTACTTGGCTGAAATCTAAAAAAAAAAAAAAAAAAAAAAAAAAAAAAAAAAAAAAGAGTGATCTGTGTTCATTTCCAAGTCAAACCATTCAATATCACAGTAATCCAAATTTATGCACCAATCACTAATGCTGAAAAAGCTGAAGTTTAATGGTTCTGTGAAGACCTACAAGACCTTCAAGAACTAACACCCAAAGAAGATGTCTTTTTCAAGATAGAGGACTGGAATTGAAAACTAGAAAGTCAAGAAATAGCTGGAGTAACAGGCAAATTTGGCCTTGGAGTACAAAATAAATTCAGGGCAAAAGCTAACAGAGTTTTGCCAAGAGAACACACTGGTCGTACCAAGTACCCTCTTCCAAAAACACAAGAGACAGTTTACACATGGACATCACCAGATGGGCAATGCCAAAATCAGACTGATTATACTCTTTGCAAGGAAAGGTGGAGAAGCTCTATACAGTCAGCATAAACAAAATTGGAAGCTGACTATGGCTCAAATCATGAGCTGCTTATTGTCAAATTCAGACTTAAATTGAAGAAAGTAGGGAAAACCACTAGATGATTCAGGTATGACCTAAATCACATCCCTTATGATTATACAGTGGAAGTGACAAAAGATTCAAGGGATTGGATCTGATAGACAGAGAGCCTGAGGAACTAAGGGTGGAGGTCTGTCACATTGTACAAGAGGCAGGGATCAACACCTTTCCCAAGGTGCAAACAGACAAAACAGTTGTCTGAGGAGACCTTATAAATAGCTGAGAAAAGAAGAGAAATTAAAGGCAAAGGAGAAAAGGAAAGATATACCCATTTGAATGAAGAGTTTCAAAGAAGAGAAAAGAGAGATAAGAAAGACTTCCTCAGTGATCAATGCAAAGAAATAGAGGAAAACAATAGAATGGGAAAGACTAGAGATCTCTTCAAGAAAATTAGAGATATCAAGGGAACATTTCATAAAAAAGATAGGCTCAATAAAGACAGGAATGGAATGGACTTAACAGAAGCAGAAGATATGGCAGAAGAGGTGGCAAAAATGCCAGAACTACACAAAAAAAGATACTCAAGACGAAATAACCGCAATGGTGTGATCACTCACCTAAGAGCCAGACACTCTGGAATGCAAAGTCAAGTGGGCCTTATAAAGCAACACTACAAACAAAGCTAATGGAGGTGATGGAATTCAAATTGAGCTATTTCAAATCCTGAAAGATGATGCTATGAAAATGCAGAAGTCAACATGCCAGCAAATTTAGAAAACTCACCAGTGGCCACAGGATTGGAAAATATCAGTTTTCATTCTAATCCCTAACAAAGGCAATTTCAAAGAATGTTTTAACTACCACACAATTGCAGTCATCTCACACTCTAGCAAAGTAATGCTAAAAGTTATCCACGTCAGGCTTCAACAGTACATGAACCATAGACTTCCAGATGTTCCAGGTGGATTTAGAAAAGGCAGAAGAACCAGAGATCAAATTGCCAATATCCACTAGATCACTGAAAAAGCAAGAGAGTTCCAGAAATACACATACTTCTGCTTTATTGTCTACGCCAAAACTTTGACTATGTGGATCACCACAAACTGTGGGGAATTCTTCAAGAGAGGGGAATAACAGACGACCTGACCTGCCTCTTGAGAAATCTGCAAGCAGGTCAAGAAGCAACAGTTAGAACTGGACATGGAACAACATATCATTTCCAAATTGGTAAAGTAGGATGTCAAGGCTGTATAATGTCACCCTGCCTATTTAACTTATATACAGAGTACCTGATGAAAAATGCTGGGCTGGATGAAGTAAAAGCTGAAATCACAATTGCTGGGAGAATTGCCAATAGCCTCAGATATGCAGATGCCACCACCCTTGTGGCAGAAAGTGAAGAGGAACTGAAGAGCTTCTTGATGAAAGTGAAAGAGGAGAGTGAAAGAGTTGGCTTAAAACTCAACATTCAGAAAACTAAGATCATGGTATCTGGTCCTACCACTTCCTGGCAAATAAATGGTGAAACAACGGAAACTGAGAGTCTTTATTTTTGGGGCTCCAAAATCATTGCAGATGGTGACTGCAGCCATGAACCTAAAAGATGCTTGCTCCTGGGAAGAAAAGTTATGACCAACCTGGACAGCATATTGAAAAGGAGAGACATTACTTTACTGACGAAGGTCTGTCTAGTTAAGGCCCTGTTTCTTGCAGTAGTCATGTATGGGTGTGATTGTTGGACTATAAAGAAAGCTGAGCACCCTAGAAATGAAGCTTTTGAACTGTGATGTTGGAGAAAGCTCTTGAGAGTCCCTTGGATTGCAAGGAGATCTAACCAATAAATCCTCATGATATTAGTTGTGAATATTTATTGGGATGACTGATGGCTGACACTCCAATATTTTGGCCACATTATGTGAAGAACTGACTCATTGGAAAAGACCCTGATGTTGGGAAAGTTTGAAGGCGGGAGGAGGAGGAGGTGATGACAGTGGATGAGATGATTGGATGCCATCACTGACTCGATGGACATGACTTTGAGTAAGCTCAGGGAATTGGTGATGGACAGAGAAGCCTGGCTTGCTTGTTCATGTGGTCGCAAAGAGTTGGACATGACTGAGCAACTGAACTGAACTGAACTGGCCCCTATTCAATCAACAACATATATGATTTACATGGATTTTTTAGTCAATCCAGATTACTATAGATTTTACTTTTTTTAAATAGAAATTTATTTATTTTAATTGGAGGCTAATTACTTTACAATATTATATTGGTTTTGTCATACATCAACATGAATCTGCCACGGGTGTACATGTGTTCCACATCCTGAGTGCACCTCCCACCTCCCTCCCCATACCATCCCTCTGGGTCATCCCAGGCACCAGCCCCAAGCATCCTGTATCATGCATCGAAACTGGACTGGTGATTCATTTCATATATAATATTATACATGTTTCAATGCCATTCTCCCAAATCATCCCACTCTTGTCCTCTCCCACAGAGTCCAAAAGACTGTTCTATACATCTGTGTCTCTTTTGTTGTCTCGTATACAGGGTTATCGTTAACATTTTTCTAAATTCCATATGTATGTGTTAGTATACTGTATTGGTGTTTTTCTTTCTGGCTTACTTCACTCTGTATAATCGGCTCCAGTTTCATCCACCTCATTAGAACTGATTCAAATGTATTCTTTTTAATGGCTGAGTAATACTCCATTGTGTATATGTACCACTGCTTTCCTATCCATTCATCTGCTGATGGACATCTAGGTTGTTTCCATGTCCCAGCTATTATAAACAGTGCTGCAATGAACATTGGGGTACACATGTCTCTTTCAATTCTGGTTTCCTCGGTGTGTATAGCCAGCAGTGAGATTGCTGTGTCGTTTGACAGTTTTGTTTCCAGTTTTTTAAGGAATCTCCACACTGTTCTCCAGAGTGGCTGTACTAGTTTGCATTCCCACCAACAGTGTAAGAGGGTTCCCTTTTCTCCACACCTCTCCAGCATTTATTGCTTGTAGACTTTTGGATTGCAGCCATTCTGACTGGCTTGAAATGGTACCTCATTGTGGTTTTGATTTGCATTTCTCTGGTAATGAGTGATGTTGAGCATCTTTTCATGTGTTTGTTAGCCATCTGCATGTCTTCTTTGGATAAATGTCTGTTTAGGTCTTTGGTCCATTTTTTGATTAGGTTGTTTACTTTTCTGGACTTGAGGTGTAGGAGTTGCTTGTATATTTTTGAGATTAATTGTCAGTTGCTTCATTTGCTATTATTTTCTCCCATTCTGAAGGCTGTCTTTTCAACTTGCTTATAGTTTCATTCATTGTGAAAAAGTTTTTAAGTTTAATTAGGTCCCAGTTGTTTATTTTTGCTTTTATTTCCAATATTCTGGGAGGTGGCTCATAGAGGATCCTGCTGTGGTTTATGTCAGAGTGTATTTTGCGTATGTTCTCCTCTAGAAGTTTTATAGTTTCTGGTCTTACGTTTAGATCTTTAATTCATTTTGAGTTAGTTTTGTTGTTGTTGTTGTTGTTTGTGGATGGTGTTAAAAAGTGTTCTAGTTTCATTCTTTTACACGTGGTTGACCAGTTTCCCCAGCACCACTTGTTAAAGAGATTGTCTTTTCTCCATTGTATATACTTGCCTCCTTTGTCAAAGATAAGGTGTCCATTGGTGTGAGCATGTATCTCTGGGCTTTCTGTTTTGTTCCATTGATCTATATCTCTGCCTTAATGCCAGTACAATACTGTCTTGATGACTGTGGCTTTGTAGTATAGCCTGAAGTCAGGCAGGTTGATTCCTCCAGGTCCATTCTTCTTTGTCATGATTTCTTTGGCTATTCGAAATTTTTTTGTATTTCCATACAAATCTTGAAATTATGTGTTCTAGCTCTGTGAAAAATACCATTGGTAGATTGCTAGGGATTGCATTGAATCTATAGATTGCTTTGGGCAGTTACTCATTTTCACTTTGTTGATTCTTCTGATCCATGAACATGGTAGTTTCTCTATCTCTTAGTGTCCTCTTTGATTTTTTTCATCAGTGTTTTATAGTTTTCTATATATAGGTCTTTTGTTTCTTTAGGTAGATATATTCCTGAGTATTTATTCCTTTCATTGTAATGGTGAATGCAATTGTTTCCTTAATTCCTCTTTCTATTTTCTCATTATTAGTGTATAGGAATGCAAGGAATTTCTGTGTGTTGATTTTATATCCTTCAACTTTACTATATACATTGATTAGCTCTAGTAATGTTCTGGTGGAGTCTTTAGGGTTTTCTATGTAAAGGAACATGTCATCTGCAAACAGTGAGAGTTTTACTTCTTCTTTTCCAATTTGGATTTCTTTCATTTCTTTTTCTGCTCTGATCGCTGTGGCCAAACTTTCCAAAATTATGTTGCATAGTAGTGGTGAAAATGGACACCCTTGTCTTGTTCCTAACTTTAGGGGACATGCTTTCAATTTTTTCACCATTGAGGATAATGTTTGCTGTGAGTTTGCCATATATAGCTTTTATTATGTTGAGGTACGTTCCTTCTATTCCTGCTTTCTGGACGATTTTTGTCATAAATGTATGTTGAATTTTGTCAAAGGCTTTTTCTGCATCTATTGAGATAATCATATGGCTTTTATTTTTCAATTTGTTAATGTGGTGGATTACATTGATTGATTTGCAGATATTGAAGAATCCTTGCATCCTTAGGATAAAGCCCACTTGGTCATGATGTGTAATATTTTAATGTGTTGTTGGATTCTGTTTGCTAGAATTTTGTTGAAGATTTTTGCATCTATGTTCATCAGTGATATTGGCCTGTTGTTTTCTTTTTTTGTGGCATCTTTTTCAGGTTTTGGTATTAGGGTGATGGTGGGCTCAGAGAATGAGTTTGGAAGTTTACCTTCGTCTGCAATTTTCTGGAAGTGTTTAAGTAGGATTGGTGTTAGCTCTTATCTAAATTTTTGGTAGAATTCAGCTGTGAAGCCATCTGGACCTGGGCTTTTGCTGGAAGATTTCTGATTACAGTTTCAATTTCCATGCTTGTGATGAGTCTGTTAAGATTTTCTATTTCTTCCTGGTTCAGTTTTGAGAAGTTGTACTTTTCTAAGAATTTGTCCATTTATTCCAAGTTGTCCATTTTATTGGCATATAATTGCTGATAGTGGTCTCTTATGATCTTTTGTATTTCTGTGTTGTCTCTTGTGATCTCTCCATTTTCATTTCTAATTTTATTGACATGACTTTTCTCCCTTTGTTTCGTCATGAGTCTGGCTAATGTTTTGTTAATTTTATTTATCCTCTCAAATAACCAGCTTTTTTCCTTTGTTGACGTTTGCTATGGTCTCCTTTGTTTCTTTTGCATTTATTTCTGCCCTAATTTTTAAGATTTCTTTCCTTCTATTAACCCTGGGGTTCTTCATTTCTTTCTTTTCCATTTGCTTTAGATGTAGAGTTAGGTTATTTATTTGACTACTTTTCTGGTTTCTTAAGGTATGCCTGTATTGCTATGAACCTTCCCTTAGCACTGCTTTTACAGTGTCCCACAGGTTTTGGGTTGTTATGTTTTCTTTTTTCATTCATTTCTATCTATATTTTGATTTTTTAAAATTTATTTTGTGATTTGTTGGTTATTCAGAAGTGTGTTCTTCAGCCTCTATATTTTGGAGTTTTTAATATTTTTTTCTCCTGTAATTAAGATCTAATCTTACTGCATTGTGGTCAGAAAAGATGCTTGGAATGATTTCTTTTCTTCTTCTTCTTCTTCTTCTTCTTTTTTTTTTTTTTTAATTTAACAAGGCTAGGTTTATGGCCCACGATGTGATCTATCCTGGAGAAGATTTGGTGTGTGCTTGAGAAAACAGTGAAATTCATTGTTTTGGGGTGAAACGTCCTATACATATCAATGAGATCTAACTGGTCTATTGTATCATTTAAAGTTTGTGTTTCCTTGTTAATTTACTGTTTAGTTGATCTATCTATAGGTGTGAGTGGGGTATTAAAGTCTCCTACTATTGTTGTGTTACTGTTAATTTACCCTTTCATACTTGTTAGCATTTGTCTTACATATTGGGGTGCTCCTATGTTGGGTCCTTATATATTTATAATTGTTATATCTTCTTCTTGGATTGATCCTTTGATCATTATGTAGTGTCCTGCTTTGTCTCTTTTCACAGCATTAGTTTTAAAGTCTATTTTATCTGACATGAGTATTGCTACTCCTGCTTTCTTTTCGTCTCTGTTTGTGTGGAATATCTTTTTCCAGCCCTTCACTTTCAGTCTGCATGTGTCCCTTGTTTTGAGGTTGGTCTCTTGTAGACAACATACATAGGGGTCTTGTTTTTGTATTCATTCAGCCAGTCTTTGTTTTTTGTATGGGACATTGAACCCATTTACATTTAAAATAATTATAAGTGTAGGTGGCTGCGAGCTGGTGCACTAAGTGTGGCCGAGAGGAGCTACCCCACGTAAGAGGTCAGGGCAGCGGCCTAGAGTGCCAGGCTCTGACAGCACAGGAACAGCCGAGAGGAGCTACCCTGCGTCCGAGGTCAGGGGCAGCGGCTGAGAAGAGCTACCCCGTGTCCGAGCCCAGTGGCAGCCAGGAGGAGACACCCCGCATCCGAGGTCAGGGTGGCAGCCAGGAGGAGCTACCCCTTGTCGGAGGCCAGTGGCAGCCAGGAGGAGACACCCCGAATCCGAGGTCAGGGGCCCCTGGGAGAAGCCACCTCACACCTGAGGCCAGGGTCAGTGACACTGAGAAGCCACCCCAAGCCTGAGGTTAGGGCTGACTGCCAGCAGGAGCAACTCAAGGATGCTGTAAAGAGCAATATTGCATAGGAACCTGGAATGTCAGGTCCATGAATCAAGGCAAATTGGAAGTGGTCAAACAAGAGATGGCAAGGGTGAACGTCAACATTCTAGGAATCACCTAACTAAAGTGGACGGGAATGGGTGAATTTAACTCAGATGACCATTACATCTACTACTGCGGGCAGGAATCCCTCAGAAGAAATGGAGTAGCCAACAGGGTCAACAAAAGAGTCTGAAATGCAGTACTTGGATGCAATCTCAGAAACGACAGAAAGATCTCTGTTCGTTTCCAAGGCAAACCAATGAATATCACAGTTATCCAAGTCTATACCCCAACCAGTAATGCTGAAGAAACTGAAGTTGAACGGTTTAATGAAGACCTACAAGACCTTTTAGAACTAGCACCCAAAAAAGATGTCCTATTCATTATAGGGGACCGGAATGCAAAAGTAGAAAGTCAAGAAACACCTGGAGTAACAAGCAAATTTGGCCTTGGAATGCGGAATGAAGCAGGGCAAAGACTAATAGAGTTTTGCCTAGAAAATGCACTAGTCATAGCAAACACCTTCTTCCAACAACACAAGAGAAGACTCTACACATGGACATCACCAGATGGTCAACACTGAAATCAGATTGATTCTATTCTTTGCAGCCAAACATGGAGAAGCTCTATACAGTCAACAAAAACAAGATCAGGAGCTGACTGTGGCTCAGATCATGAACTCCTTATTACCATATTCAGACTCAAATTGAAGAAAGTAGGGAAAACCTCTAGACCATTCAGGTATGATCTAAATCAAATCCCTTATGATTATACAGTGGAAGTGAGAAATAGATTTAAGGGCTTAGATCTGATAGATAGAGTGCCTGATGAACTATGGAATGAGGTTCTTGACATTGTACAGGAGACAGGGATCAACACCATCCCCATGGAAAAAAATGCAAAAAAACAAAATGGCTGTCTGGGGAGGCCTTACAAATAGCTGTGAAAGGAAGAGAGCCAAAAAACAAAGGAGAAAAGGAAAGACATAGGTATCTGAATGCAGAGTTCCAAAGAATTGTAAGAAGAGATAAGATAGCCATATTCAGTGATCAATGCAAAGAAATATAGGAAAACAACAGAATGGGAAAGACTAGAGATCTCTTCAAGAAAATTAGAGATACCAAGGGAACATTTCATGCAAAGATGTGCTCGATAAAGGACAGAAATGGTCTGGACCTAACAGAAACAGAAGATATTAAGAAGAGGTGGCAAGAATACACAGAAGAACTGTACAAAAAATTTCTTCACGACCCAGATAATCATGATGATGTGATCACTAGTCTAGAGCCAGGCATCTTGGAATGTGAAGTAGAGTGGGCCTTAGAAAGCATCACTACAAACAAAGCAAGGGGTGGTGACAGAATTCCAGTTGAGCTATTTCAAATCCTGAAAGATGATGCTGTGAAAGTGCTGCACTCAATATGCCAGCAAGTTTGGAAAACTCAGCAGTGGCCACAGGACTGGAAAAATTCAGTTTTCATTGCAATTCCAAAGAAAGGCACTGCAAAAGAATGCTCAAACTATCGCACCATTGCACTTATCTCACATGCTAGTAAAGTAATGCTCAAAATTCTCCAAGCCAGGCTTCAGCAATACATGAACCGTGAACTCCCTGATGTTCAAGCTGGTTTTAGAAAAGGCAGAGGAATCAGACATCAAATTGCCAACATCCGCTGGATCATGGAAAAAGCAGGAAAGTTCGAGAAAAACATTTATATCTGCTTTATTGATTATGCCAAAGCCTTTGACTGTGTGGATCACAATAAACTGTGGAAAATTCTGAAAACACAATAAACTGTGGAAAATTCTGAAAGAGATGGGTATACCAGACCACTTAACGTGCCTCTTGAGAAATCTGTATGCAGGTCAGCAAGCAACAGTTAGAACTGGACATAGAACAACAGACTGGTTCCAAATAGGAAAAGGCTGTATATTGTCACCTTGCTTATACGCAGTGTACCTCATGAGAAACGCTGGATTGGAAGAAGCACAAGCTGGAATCAAGACTGCTGGGAGAAATATTGATAATCTCAGATATGCAAATGACACCACCCTTATGGCAGAAAGTGAAGAGGAGCTAAAAAGCCTCTTGATGAAAGTGAAAGAGGACAGCGAAAAAGTTGACTTAAAGCTCAACATTCAGAAAACGAAGATCATGGCCTCGAGTCCCATCACTTCATGGGAAATAGATGGGGAAACAGAAGAAACAGTGTCAGACTTTATTTTTTTCGGTTCCAAAACCACTGCAGATGGTGACTGCAGCCATGAAATTGAAAGATGCTTACTCTTTGGAAGAAAAATTATGACCTACCTAGATAGTATATTCAGAAGCAGAGACATTACTTTGCAACTAAGGTCTGCCTAGTCAAGGCTATGGTTTTTCCTGTGGTCATGTATGGATGTGAGAGTTGTACTGTGAAGAAGCCTGAGCACCGAAGAATTGATGCTTTTGAACTGTGGTGTTGGAGAAGACTTTTGAGAGTCCCTTCGACTGCAAGGATATCCGACCAGTCCATTCTGAAGGAGATGTACCCTGGGATTTCTTTGGAAGGAATGATGCTAAAACTGAAGCTCCAGTACTTTGGCCACCTCATCTGAAGAGTTGACTCATTGGAAAAGACTCTGATGCTTGGAGGGATCGGGGGCATGAGTAAAAGTAGACGACCGAGAATGAGATGGCTGGATGGTATCTCGGACTCGTTGGACGTGAGTCTGAGTGAACTCTGGGAGATGGTGATGGACAGGGAGGCCTGGCGTGCTGCAATTCATGTGGTCGCAAAGAGTCGGACTCGACTGACCTACTGAACTGAGCTGAACTGAGGTGAACTGAACTGATGATCCCATTACCATTTATTGTATTACTTTTGGTTTGAGTTTATACATCCTTTTTGTGTTTCCTCTCTAGAGAAGATCCTTTAGCATTTGTTGGAGAGCTGGTTTGGTGGTTCTAAATTCTCTCAGTTTTTCTTGTGTATAAAGCTTTTGATTTCTCCTTCATATTTGAATGAGATTCTTATGGGTACAGTAATCTGGGCTGTAGTTATTTTCTGTCACCCCTTTAATTATGTCCTGCCAGTCCCTGTGGGCCTGAAGAGTTTCTATTGAAAGATCAGCTGTTATCTTGTGGGAATCCTCTTGTCTGTTATTTGCTTTTTTTCCCTTGCTGCTTTGAATATATGTTCTTCATGTTTGATTTTTGTTAATGTGATTAATATGTGTCTTGGGGTGTTTCACCTTGGTTTTGTCCTGTTTGGGACTCTGGGTTTTTTGAACTTGGGTGATTATTTCCTTCCCTATTTTAGGGAAGTTTTCAGCTATTATCTCTTCAAGTATTTTCTCATGGTCTTTCTTTTTGCCTTCTCCTTCTGGGACTCCTATGATTCAAATGTTGGGGCGTTTACCATTGTCTCAGAGGTCTCTGAGATTGTCCTCATTTCTTTTAATTCGTTTTTGTTTTTTCCTTTCTGATTCATTCATTTCTAACCTTCTATCTTCTACCTCAGTAATCCTATCTTCTGCCTCCATTATTCTACTATTTGTTCCCTCTAGAGTGTTTTTGATTTCATTTATTGCATTTGTCATTATATATTGACTCTTTTTTATTGCTTCAAGGTCCTTGTTAAACCTTTCTTGCATCTTCTCAATCCTTGTCTCCAGGATATTTATCTATAACTCCATTTTGTTTTCAAGATTTTGGATCATTTTCACTAGTATCTCTTCCTGTTTTGTTTGGTTTGGTGGGCATTTCTCCTGCTCCTTTGCCTGCTGGGTATTCCTCTTTCTCTTCATCTTGGTTATATTGCTGTGTTTGGGGTGGCCTTTCTGTATTCTGGCAGTTTGTGGAGTTCTCTTTATTGTGGACATTCCTCGCTGTGGGTGGGGTTGTATGGGTGGCTTGTCAATGTTTCCTGGTTAGAGAAGCTTGTGTCAGTGTTCTGCTGGGTGGAGCTGTATTTCTTCTCTCTGTAGTGCAATGAAGTGTACAATAATGTGTTATAAGATGTCAGTGGGTTCGAAGTTACTTTGGGCAGCCTGTAATAATGAAGCTCAGGGGAGTGTTCCTGTGTTGCTGGAGAATTTGCGTGGTATGTCTTGCTCTGGAACTCGTTGGCCCTTGTGTGGAGCTTGGTTTCAGTGTAGGTATGAAGGCATTTGATGAGCTCCTGTCGATTAATGTTCCCTGGAGTCAGGAGTTTTCTGGTGTTCTCAGGATTTGGACTTAAGCCTCCTGCTTCTGGTTTTCAGCCTTATTTTTACAGTAGTTTCAAAACTTCTCCATCTATACAGCACCATTGATAAAGCATCTAGGTTAAAGATGAAAAGTTTCTCCACAGTGAGGGACACCCAGGAAGGTTCACAGAGTTACATGGAGAAGAGAAGAGGGAGGAGGGAGATAGACGTGGACCTGAGTGAGATGAGGTGGAATCAAAAGAGGAGAGAGAAAGCTAGCCGGTAATCACTTTCTTATGTGTGTTCCACATTCTGCACCGCTCAGAGATGTTCACTGATTTATTCAGGGAAGAGAAGAGGAAGGAAGGGGACAGAGGTGGCCAGGAGGATAAAGGGGGGAATCAAAAGGAGAGAAACAGATCCAGGCAGTAATCAGTTCCCTGAGTGTTCTCCACCATCTGGAACACACAAAGAGATTCACCAAGTTGGGTAGAGAAGAAAAGGGGGGTGAGGGAGATAGAGGCGACCTGGTGGAGAAAAAAGATATTCCAAAGGGGGAGAGAGCAGTCAAGCCAGTAATCTTGCTCCCAAGTAAAAATGGGTACTGAAGAATGGTCTCTTATAGGTACAAAATTAAAAGTCTAGAGTAGAAGTTGGATTTTCAAAAATACAATATTAACGAAAAAAGTCACAAAAATTATATATACATATATATATATATATATATATATATATATATACCCATGAAGTTTGCTTCCAAAAATGTGGTCTCTCCCTCTTTTTTTTTTTTTTTACAAAGTAATAGTAGGTTATAAAAATGAAAATGAAAGGAGTAGTAGGGGACTTACAATTAAAAAACAAAATTAAAGAATGATAGTAAAAATATATCTGGGACTTTATCTGGCATTGTTGTGGGCAGTGTGGGGTAAGTTCATTTTCAGATAGTTCCTTGATCTGGTTTATATTTCTCAAGATCTATAGACCCCTTTCTATGTAGTCGGTGCTAACTACAAGTTATTAGTCTATTGCACATGTGACTTCCAAGGAGGTTTCTTCTGTTTTAGCTTCTTCTGTTTGCTGGTCTCTTCAGTGTCTAATTTCCACCCTGACACAAGGGGACAGTGGTGAACACTTTTTTAGGCTCACTTTTTCAGTCATGCTGTGTGGAGGGAGGGACCCTGCAAACAAAAAACGCTGGCATGTGCTTGCAGTGTCTCGGCCACACTTGGTTTGCCCCACTCACAGTGTATGTGCTTTCCCAGTCTACACTGCTTAGGCTCTAGGTTCCTCTGCTGGGAACTGTCTGAAACCATCCCTGGGTTGTATGCACTTCCCAGGTCTAAGCCACTCAGGTTCAGGTACTCTGGTAGTCCTCAGAGGCACAGACTCGGTTGGGTCTGTATTTTGCACCCTTCCCTGATCTGAGCAGCTCAGGTGACCAGGTGTTTGGCGAGCGCAGTCGCTGTGACATCGCCTCCCCCGTCCCTGCCACTAGGTTATCTGGGTGTACAACCAGCACACCTTCTCAGGCGGATGTTAACCATCCAGAAGCCCAAGAAGTCTTGATTAGCAGCAAAGCCTGCTTGCAGTTTGGCAGATAATGCCTCTCTGGGGCCACAATTGTCCCCTTCCAGCTCTTGCTGTCCTCACCTGCCTCTCACTGGAGGAGGATAGGCTGATCTGCAGCCAGTTAGCTCTGCTCAGTCCTTTGTTCTGTGAGTGGGCCTGATGGTGTCTTAAGTTAGGGCTTTTCATGTAGCTGTAGTCAGTCCTTTGCTCTGTGAGCGGGCCTGGTAGTGTCTTAGGTTAGGGCTTTTCCCGTGGTAGCTATCGCACAGTCTGGTTTGTTAGCCCAAGTTAGTTCCCTCAGATTGCCCTTGAGGCATTCAGGCCCGGTCCTTACTCTAAACAATGCAGCCTGCGCCTCCCTGCCCCCACTTGCTAGTGGTGAATGCAGGTGTCTGTGCTACTTCTCTGCTGGGGGAGTTACCATTGGGCACGTAATCTGTGGGTTTTAATAATTAATTTATTTTTCATCCAGGTTATGTTGCCCCCTGTAATTCCAAGGCTCGCCACAGACTCAGCAGTGAGAGTGTCTCCTGGTGTTTGGAAACTTCTCTCTTTTTTAAGACTCCCTTCCTGGGATGGAACTTCGTCCCTACCTCTTTTGTCTCTCTTTTTGTCTTTTACATTTTTTCTTGTCTCATTTCGAAGACAACGGGCTGCTTTCTGAGTGCCTGATACCCTCTGCCAGCATTCAGAAGTTGTTTTGTGCAATTTACTCAGTTTTCATATGTTCTTTTGATGAATTTGTGTGACAGAAAGTGGTCTCCCCATGCTATTCCTCCACCATCTTAGGACCACCCCCTATATTTTAATTTAGAATTGTCCAATAGTCTGTATCAAATGATACATTTTGCTTATTTTACCAGATTTGTAGACTTTAAATTTTACTAATACTATGCATGTTAAAATTTGAGCACTATGTTGCATCGGGTGGTACGTTTGTTGCACATGCATGATTTCTTTTACATGTAAAACAGTAATTCTGAAAAGGACTCAAAAACAGAACATCTTAAAAATTAAGGAATCCTGAATGCCATTCCGTTATGACCCCTCAATACTGCATATGAGAAAACTAAAACCCTGAGAAATAAAGTGTCTTGCACAGGTACACATATCAGACCTAGAAACTCAAATATATTTTTTGAAATTCAGAATGTCAATTACTTTCCATGTGAATTAAGTTAGTTACAACTAAATGGTGCCCAGAGCAGCACATATAAATTTCTTAGCTTTCAGGTAAGTTTTACCTTTTCACTAAGTCAACCAGTTCTCATTAAAATTCATTGTTTATATAAACAATTGACAAAGGTCAATCTAGTCAAAGCTATGGCTTTCCCAGTAGTCATGTAAGGATGTGAGACTTGGACTACAAAGAGAGCTAAGCACCAAAGAATTGATGCTTTTGAACTGTTGTTTGGAGAAGAGTCTTGAGAGTCCCTTGGACTGCAAGGAGATACCACCAGTCAATCCTAAAGGAAATCAGTCCTGAATATTCATTGGAAGGAACGATGGTGAAGCTGACACTCCAATCCTTGGGCCCCCTGATGTGAAGAACCAACTCATTGGAAATGATCCTGGTGCTGGGAAAGACTGAAGGCAGGAAGAGAAAGGGGTGACAGAGGATGAGATGGTTAGATGGCATCACTGACTCGATGGACATGAGTTTGAGCAAGCTCCAGGATTTGGTGATGACAGGGAAGCCTGGTATGCTGCAGTCCATTGGGTCACATGAAGTTGGACATGAATGAGTGACTGGACTGAGTGCACATATAGGGAGACTAGAAAATGATACTGATTAATTTATTTGCAAGGTAGCAATAGAAATACAGACAGAGAACAGAGTTATAGACATAGGGAGAGGGGAGGAGAGGGTGAGGTGTATGGAGAGAATAACATGGAAACTTATATTACTATATGTAGAATAGATAACCAAAGGGGATTTGCTGTATAGTTCAGGGAATCCAAACAGGGGCTTTGTATCAATCTAGAGGGGTGGGATGGGGAGGGAGATGGGAGGGAGTTTGAAGAGGGAGGTCATATATATACTTATGGCTGATTCATGTTAATGTTTGACAGAAAGCAATAAAATTCTGTAAAGCAAATAACTTTCAGTTAAAATACAAGTAAATAAACCCAAAAGGCCCTTGACAAGTACATTCAAACATATTTATTATATGAATAAATAAAAGATGCAATCACATATAGAGCTAAGGTTCAGTTCAGTCCAGTCGCTCAGTCGTGTCCGACTCTTCATGACCCCATGAATTGCAGCACACCAGGCCTCTCTGTCCATCACCAACTCCCGGAATTCTCTCAGACTCACGTCCATCGAGTCCGTGATGCCATCCAGCCATCTCATCCTCGGTCGTCCCCTTCTCCTCCTGCCCCCAATCCCTCCCAGCATCAGAGTCTTTTCCAATGAGTCAACTCTTCATATGAGGTGGCCAAAGAACTGGAGTTTCAGCGTTAGCAACATTCCTTTCAAAGAAATCCCAGGGCTGATCTCCTTCAGAATGGACTGGTCAGATCTCTTTGCAGTCCAAGGGACTCTCAAGAGTCTTCTCCAACACCACAGTTCAAAAGCATTAATTCTTTGGCGCTCAGCCTTCTTCACAGTCCAACTCTCACATCCAAACATGATCACAGGAAAAACCATAGCCTTGACTAGACGGACCTTAGTTGGCAAAGTAATGTCTCTGTTTTTGAATATGCTACCTAGTTTGCTCATAACTTTTCTTCCAAGGAGTAAGAATCTTTTAACTTGCAGTCACCATCTGCAGTGATTTTGGAGCCCCCAGAAGTAAAGTCTGACACTGTTTCTACTGTTTCCCCATCTATTTCCCATGAAGTGATGGGACTGGATGCCATGATCTTCGTTTACTGAATGTTGAGCTTTAGGCCAACTTTTTCACTCTCTGAAAATCTGCCTTCACTGTGGGAAACCTGGATTCAATCTCTGTGTTGGGAAGATCCCCTGGAGAAGAGCACCACAACCTAGTCCAGTATACCTACCTGAAGTATCTCCATGGACAGCGGAGCCTGGTGGACAGCAGTCCATGGAGTCAAAAAAAGATGGGCACAACCGAATGACTAAGCACAACACAGTGTATATCAAATGTGTTTAAATACTATAACAATTCATATTTTAAAGAATGCTTTCCTATTTTAGCCATTCTCTAATTATTATTGCTGCATCTTTCCTAAGAGCAAACTGCTGCATAAGACTATATATATGTAACTATGATAAGCTATAGGAAGGAAAAAAATAGAGAGCAATTTATGCAAAGTAGTCCAGAAGACAAACAGGTGGAATACTGAAATAAATAATATTTTTTAAGGATAATGAATGCATTCGGAAGTCCCTAAATACTGCTGCCACTAATCTCTCTTTTGTGGTTAAAGATGTGTGCCCATTGGATCACTAACATGGAAATCTGTTCTATAAATTACAATAAAAATTAGTTGAGAAAATTCTTTAGAACCTCACACTTGTTAAAATGGCTATTAATTTTAAAAGACAAGAAATAACACGGAGGTGGTCCTAAGATGGCAGAGAAATAGGATGGGGAGACCACTTTCTCCCCTACAAATTCATCAAAAGAACATTTCAACGCTGAGTAAATTCTACAAAACAACTTCTGAATGCTGGCAGAGGATATCAGGCACCCAGAAAGGCAGATCATTGCCTTAAAAAACAGGTAGGAAAAATATAAAAGATGAAAAAAGAGACAAAGGAGGTAGGGAGGGAGCTCCATCCTAGGAAGAGTGTCCTGTCCCGGGAAGGGAGTCTTAAAAAGAGATAACTTTCCAAACACCAGGAAACACTCTCACTGCCGAGTCTGTGGTGAGCCTTGGAACCACAGAGGGCAACCTAACAGGGAAGAAAAATAAGTAAATAATTAAAACCAACAGATTACAAGCCCAACAGTAACTCTCCCAGTGGAGAAGCAGCACAGACGCCTGCATCCGTCACTAGCAAGTGGAGGCTGGGCAGGGAGGCATGGGCTGCAGTGCTTTTTAAGAATCAGGCCAGAATTCCCCGAATGTAACCAGAGTGAACAAACTTGGGCTAGAATACCAGACTGTGGGATAGCTACCACGTGAAAAGCTCTAACATAAGACACTACCAGGACCGCGCACAGAACAAAGGACAGAACAGAAATAGCCAGCTGCAGACCATCCCCTGCCGGTGACAGGGAGCCAGAGCCATAAGGGCTGGAAGGGGGCAATCGCAGCCCCGGAGAGACTTTACCTACCAAACTGCAAGCAGGCTTCTTTGTTAACTAAGACTTCTTTGGGTTCTGGACAGTCACCATCTGCCTGACAAGGGGTGCCAGTGGTACACCCAGAAAACTGAGCAGCAGGGAAAGGCAATAAGTCGCAGCAACCGTGCTTGCCAAACACCTGAGCTACTCAGTCCTGGGAAAGGCACAAAACACAGTCCCAACCAAATCTGCGCCTCTGAGGGCTACCTGAGAGCCGAGCTTGAGCAGCTTAGACCAGGGAGGTGCATGCAGCCTAAGACCGGCCTTAGACGGTTCCCAGTGGAGCAACGTAGAGCCTGAGCAGTGTGCGCCATTTGTAGGGGCATGCCCAGCATGGCTGAGACACTGCGAGCACATACCAGTGTTATGTGTTTGCATCATCCCTCCCTCCCCACAGTGCAAATGAACAAGTGAGACTAAAAAAAAAAAAAAAAAAAAAAAAGTGTCCACCACTGGCCCCCTTGTGTCAGGGGGGGAATCAGACACTGAATAGACCGGCAAACAGAAGAAGCTAAAGACAGGGAACAGCTTTGGAAGTGACCCCACACTGCCCACAACACCAGAGAAAGTCCCAGAAATATCTTTACTATTTTTACAGCTATTCTCTCTCTGTCTCTTTTTTGTTGTTGTTGTTTGTTTTTTCTTCTTTTCTTTTTCTTCTTTTTTTAAACTTTTTAAAATTTTTAAGTCCTCTATTTCTCCTTTAATTTTAATTTTTATAACCTACTATCACTTTCAAAAAAAAAAGACCCTATTTTTAAAGCAAACACCATACATATATATTTTTGTGGTGGTTGTTGTTGTTGTTTAATAATTCTCGTGACTTTTTTTTCTTCTTTTTCTTCTTTTCTTTAATATTGTATTTTTGAAAATCCAACCACCTCTACTCTAGATTTTTAATGTTTGCTTCTTGGTATTTGTTGTCAATTTTGTATATTTAAAAGCCAATCTTCAGTACCAAATTTTACCTGAGAGCAAGATTACTGGATTGACCACTCTTTCCTCCTTTGGACTCTCATTTTTCTTCACCATGATGTCTCTATCTCCTCCCTCCCCATTCTCTTCTCTACCCAACTCTGTGAATCTCTGTGTGTTCCAGACGATGGAGAACACTTAGGGAACTGGTTACTGGCTGGATCTGTTTCTCTCCTTTTCATTTCCCTCTTTAATACTCCTGGCCACCTCTGTCTACTTGTTCTCTCTCCTCTTCCCTGTATAACTCTGTGAACATCTCTGAGCAGTCCAGACTAGACTGAGGAGTGCACATAAGGAAGTGATTACTGAGTAGCTTGCTCTCTCCTCTTTTGATCCCACATCATCTCATTCCAGTCACCTCTAACTACACCCTCCCTCTTCTCTTCTCCATGTAACCCAGTGAACCTCTCTGGGTGTCCCTCACTGTGGAGAAACTTTTCATCTCTAACCTAGATGTTTTATCATCAGTGCTGTATAGATGGAGAAGTCTTGAGGCTACTGTAAAAATAAAACTGAAAACCAGAAACAGGAGGCTTAAGTCCAAATCCTGAGAATATCAGAGAACTCCTGAATCCAGGAAACATTAATCGATAGGAGCTCATCAAACGTCTCCATACCTACACTGAAACCAAGCACCACCAAAGGGCCAAGAAGTTCTAGATCAAGACATACCATGCAAATTCTCCTGCAATACAGGAACACACCCCTGAGCTTCAATATACAGGCAGCTCAAGTTACTCCAAAACCATAGACATGTCGTAACTCATTACAGAACACTTCATTGCACTCCAGAGAGAACAAATCCAACTCTACCCTCCAGAACTCTGACACAAGCTTCCCTAATCAAGAAACCTTGACAAGCCCCTGATACAATCCCACCCACAGTGAGGAAACTCCATAATAAAGAGAACTCCACAAATTACCAGAATATAGAAAGGCCACCCAAACGCAGCAATATAACCAAGATGAAGAGACAGAGGAATACCCAGCAGGTAAAGGAAGAGGATAAATGCCCACCAAACCAAACAAAAGAGGAAGAGATAGGAATCTACCTGATAAATAATTCCAAATAATGATAGTGAAAATGATCCCAATTCTTGAACTCAAAATGGAATCACAGATAAATAGCCTGGAGACAAGGATTGAGAAGATGCAAGAAAGGATTAACAAGGACCTAGAAGAAATAAAAAAAAAGAGTCAATATATAACGAATAATGCAATAAATGAGATCAGAAACACTTTGGAGGCAACAAATAGTAGAACATCAGAGGAAGAAGATAGGATTAGTGAAATAGAAGATAGAATGGTATAAATAAATGAATCAGAGAGGAAAAAAGAAAAATGAATTAAAAGAAATGAGGCCAATCTCAGAGACCTCCAGGACAATATGAAACACTCCAACATTCGAATTATAGGAGTCCCAGAAGAAGACAAAAAGAAAGACCATGAAAAAATCCTTGAGGAGATAATAGTTGAAAAGTTCCCTAAAATGGGGAAGGAAATAATCACCCAAGTCCAATAAACCCAGAGAGTTCCAAATAGGATAAACCCCAGGCGAAACACTCCAAGACACATATTCATCAAATTAACAAAGATCAAACACAAAGAACATATATTAAAACAGCAAGGGAAAAACAACAAATAACACACAAGGGGATTCCCATAAGGATGACTGCAGATCTTTCAGTAGAAACTATTCAGGCCAGGAGTGAATGGCAAGACATACTTAAAGCGATGAAAGAAAATAACGTACAGCCCACATTACTGTACCCAGAAAGGATCTCATTCAAATGTGAAGGAGAAATCAAAAGCTTTACAGACAAGCAAAAGCTGAGAGAATTCAGCACCACCAAACCAGCTCTCCAACAAATTCTTAAGGATATTCTCTAGATAGGAAACACAAAAAGAGCATATAAACCTGAACCCAAAACAATAAAGTAAATGGTAACAGGATCTTATCAATAATTACCTTGAACATAAATGCATTGAATGCCCTAACCAAAAGGCAAAGACAGGCTGAATGGATTCAAAAAGAAGACCCAAATATATACTGCCTACAAGAGACCCACCTCAAAACAAGGGACACATACAAACTGAAAGTGAAGGGCTGGAAAAAGATATTCCATGCAAATAGAGACCAAAAGAAAGCAGGAATAGCAATACTCATGTCAGATAAAATAGACTTTAAAACAAATGCTGTGAAAAGAGACAAAGAAGGCCACTACATAATGATTAAAGGATCAATCCAAGAAGAAGATATAACAATTATAAATATATATGCACCCAAAAGAGGAGCCCCGCAATATGTAAGACAAATGCTAACAAGTATGAAAGGGGACATTAACAATAACACAATAATAGTGGGAGACTTTAATACCCCATTCACACCTATGGACAGATCAACTAAACAGAAAATAAACAAAAAAAAGCAAAATTTAAATGTTACAATAGTACAGTTAGACCTAATTGATATCTATAGGGCATTTCACCCCAAAACAATGAATTTCACCTTTTTCTCAAGTGCACACGGAACCATCTCCAGGATAGATCACATCCTGGGCCATAAATCTAACCTTGATAAATTCAAAAAAGAAAAAAAAAAAAGAGAAATCATTCCAAGCATCTTTTCTGACCATAACGCATTAAGATCAGATCTCAATTACAGGAGAAAAACTATTAAAAATTCCAACATATGCAGGCTGAACAACACACTTCTGAATAGCCAACAAGAAGAAATAAAAAAAGAAATCAAAATATGCATAGAAACGAATGAAAATGAAAACACAACAACCCAAAACCTGTGGGACAGTATAAAAGCAGTGCTAACGGGAAAGTTCATAGCAATACAGGCATACCTCAAGACACAAGAAAAAAGTCAAATAAATAACCTAACCCTACACATAAAGCAACTAGAAAAGGAAGAAATGGAGAAACCCAGAGTTAGTAGAAAGAAAGAAATCTTAAAAATTAGGGCAGAAATAAATGCAAAAGAAACAAAGGAGACCATAGCAAACGTCAACAAAGCCAAAAGCTGGTTATTTGAGAGGATAAATAAAATTGACAAAACATTAGCCAGACTCATGAAGAAACAAAGGGAGAAAGTCATGTCAATAAAATTAGAAATGAAAATGGAGAGATCACAACAGACAACACAGAAATACAAAAGATCATAAGAGACCACTATCAGCAATTATATGCCAATAAAATGGACAACTTGGAATAAATGGACAAATTCTTTAAAAAGTACAACTTCCCAAAACTGAACCAGGAAGAAATAGAAAATCTTAACAGACTCATCACGAGCATGGAAATTGAAACTGTAATCAGAAATCTTCCAGCAAAAGCCCAGGTCCAGATGGCTTCACAGCTAAATTCTACCAAAAATTTAGAGAAGTGCTAACACCTATCCTACTCAAACTCTTCCAGAAAATTGCAGAGGAAGGAAAACCTCCAAACTCATCCTACGAGGTCACCATCACCCTAATATCAAAACCTGAAAAAGATGCCACACAAAAAGAAAACTACAGGCCAATATCACTGATGAACATAGATGAAAAAATCTTCAACAAAATTTTAGCAATCAGAATCTTACAACACATTAAAAAGATCATGCACCATGACCAAGCGGGCTTTATCCCAGGGATGCAAGGATTCTTCAATATCCGCAAATCAACCAATGTAATATACCACATTAACAAATTGAAAAAATAAAAACCATATGATTATCTTAATAGATACAGAGAAAGCCTTTGATAAAATACAACATCAATTTATGATAAAAACTCTGCAGAAAGGAGGAATAGAAGGAACATATCTCAACATAATAAAAGCTATATATGACAAACGCACAGCAAACATTATCCTCAATGGTGAAAAATTGAAAACATTTCCCCTAAAGTCAGGAACAAGACAAATGTGCCCACTTTCACCACTACTATGCAACATAGTTCTGGAAGTTTTCTCCACAGCAATCAGAGCATTAAAAGAAATAAAAGGAATCCAAATTGGAAAAGAAGAAGTAAAACTCTCACTGTTTGCAGATGACGTGATCCTCTATATAGAAAACCCTAAAGACTCCACTAGAAAATTACTAGAGCTAAGCAAGGAATAAAGTTGCAGGATATAAAATCAACACACAGAATCCCTTGCATTCCTATACACTAATAATGAGAAAGTAGAAAAAGAAATTAAGGAAACAATTCCATTCACCATTGCAATTAAAAGAATAAGATACTTAGGAATATATCTACCTAAAGAAACTAAAGACCTATATATAGAAAACTATAAAACACTGATGAAAGAAATCAAAGAGGACACTAATAGATGGAGAAGTATACCATGTTCATGGATCGGAAGAATCAATATAGTGAAAATGAGTATACTACCCAAAGCAATTTACAAATTCAATGCAATCCCTATCAAGCCACCAGCCACATTTTTCACAGAACTAGAACAAATAATTTCAAGATTTGTATGGAAATACAAAAAACCTCGAATAGCCAAAGCAATCTTGAGAAAGAAGAATGGAACTGGAGGAATCAACTTGCCTGACTTCAGGCTCTACTACAAAGCCACAGTCATCAAGACAGTATGGTACTGGCACAAAGAGAGACATATAGATCAATGGAACAAAATAGAAAGCCCAGAGATAAATCCACACACATATGGACACCTTATCTTTGACAAAGGGGGCAAGAATATACAATGGAGTAAAGACAATCTCTTTAACAAGTGGTGCTGGGAAGACTGGTGAACCACGTGTAAAGTAATGAAACTAGAACGCTTTCTAACACCATACACAAAAATAAACTCAAAATGGATTAAAGATCTAAATGTAAGATCAGAAACTATAAAACTCCTAGAGGAGAACATAGGCAAAACACTCTCAGACATAAATCACAGCAGGATCCTCTATGATCCACCTCCCAGAATTCTGGAAATCAAAGCAAAAATAAACAAATGGGATCTCATTAAAATTAAAAGCTTCTGCACAACAAAGAAAAATATAAGCAAGGTGAAAAGACAGCCTTCTGAATGGGAGAAAATAAGAGCAAATGAAGCAACTCACAAACAACTAATCTCAAAAATATACAAGCAACTTATGCAGCTCCATTCCAGAAAAATAAATGACCCAATCAAAAAATGGGCCAAAGACCTAAATAGACATTTCTCCAAAGAAGACATACGGATGGCTAACAAACACATGAAAAGATGCTCAACATCACTCATTATTAGAGAAATGCAAATCAAAACTACAATGAGGTACCACTTCACACCAGTCAGAATGGCTGTGATCCAAAAATCTGCAAGCAATAAATGCTGGAGAGGGTGTGGAGAAAAGGGAACCCTCCTACACTGTTGGTGGGAATGCAAACTAGTACAGCCACTATGGAGAACAGTGTGGAGATTCCTTAAAAAATTGCAAATTGAACTACCTTATGACCCAGCAATCCCACAGCTGGGCATGCACACCAAGGAAACCAGAATGGAAAGAGACACATGTACCCCAATGTTCATCGCAGCACTGTTTATAATAGCCAGGACATGGAAACAACCTAGATGTCCATCAGCAGATGAATGGATAAGAAAGCTGTGGTACATATACAGAAAGGAGTATTCTTCAGCCGTTACAAAGAATACATTTGAATCAGTTCTAATGAGGTGGATGAAACTGGAGCCTATCATATAGAGTGAAATAAGCCAGAAAGAAAAACACCAATACAGTATACTAACACATATATATGGAATTTAGAAAGATGGTAACGATAACCCTCTATGCGAGACAGCAAAAGAGACACAGATGTATAGAACAGACTTTGAGACTCTGTGGGAGAAGGATAGGGTGGGATGATTTGGGAGAATGGCATTGAAACATGTATACTATCAGGTAAGAAACAAATCGCCAGTCTATGTTTGGCACAGGATACAGGATGCTTGGGGCTGGTGCACGTGAATGATCCAGAGAGATGATATGGGGTGAGAGGTGGGAGGGGGGTTCAGGATTGGGAACTCATGTGCACCCGTGGCTGATTCATGTGAATGCATGGCAAAATCAATACAGTATTGTAAAGCAAAATAGAGTAAAAATAAAAATTAAAAAAAAAGAAATATCAAGCATTGGTGGAGTAGAGGGAACTCTTGTGCATTTTTGGTGGAAATGTAAACTGTTGCAGCCACTATGCAAAACATTATGCAAGTTCCTCAAAAAATTCAAAATAAAGCTACTATAAAACCCATCAATTCTATTTCTGGGTATTTATCTGAAGGAAAAAAAAAACACTAACTTGAAAAAGATATATACATCCTTACATTCATTGAAACATAACTTATAATAACCATGATATAGAAACGACTTAGGGTTTCTGGGTAGCTCAGCTGGTAAGGAATCTGTGTATAATATACGAGACCCTGATTTGATTCCTGAGTCAAGAAGTTCCCCTGGAGAAGGGAATGACCACCCACTCCAGTGCTCTTGGGCTTCCCTGGTGGCTCAGATGGTAAAGAATTTACCTGCAATACAAGAGACCTGGGTTCAATACCTAGGTTGGGAAGATCCTCTGGAGGGGGCTATGACAACCCACTCCAGTGGTCTTGCCTGGAGAATCCCCATGGACAGAGCAGACTGGTGGGCTACAGTCCATATGGTCACAAAGAGTCAAACATGACCGAGTAAGCACAGCATAGCACAGAAACAGGATATGTGTCCATTGATGAATGGGTGGATAAAGAAACTGTGATACTCTCACACACATAATGGAATATTCAGTTCAGTTCAGTTCAGTCGCTCAGTCGTGTCCGACTCTTTGTGACCCCATGAATCGCAGCACGCCAGGCCTCCCTGTCCATCACCATCTCTCAGAGTTCACTCAGACTCACGTCCATTGAGTCCGTGATGCCATCCAGGCATCACATCGTCTGCCGTCCCCTTCTCCTCCTGCCCCCAATCCTTCCCAGCATCAGAGTCTTTTCCAATGAGTCAACTCTTCGTATGAAGTAGCCAAAGAACTGGAGGTTCAGCTTCAGCATCACTCCCTCCAAAGAAATCCCAGGTTTGATCTACTTCAGAATGGACTGGTTGGATCTCCTTGCAGTTGAAGGAACCCTCAAGTATCTTCTCCAAAGCCAGAGTTCAAACGCATCAATTCTTCGGTGCTCAGCCTTCTTCATAGTCTAACTCTCACATCCAAACATGACCACAGGAAAAATCATAGCCTTGACTAGACTGACCTTAGTCGGCAAAGTAATGTCCTGCTTTTGAATATGCTATCCAGGTTGGTCATAACTTTTCTTCCAAGGAGTAAGCATCTTTTAATTTCATGGCAGCAGTCACCATCTGCAGTGATTTTAGAGCCACCCAAAACAAAGTCTGACACTGTTTCCACTGTTTCCCCATCTATTTGCCATGAAGTGATGGGACCAGATGCCATGATCTTCGTTTTCTGTATGTTGAGCTTTAAGCCAACTTTTTCACTCTCCTCTTTCACTTTCATCAAAAGGCTTTTAGCTCCTCTTCACTTTCTGCCGTAAGGGTGGTGTCATCTGCCTATCTGAGGTTATTGATATTTCTCCTGGCAATCTTGATTCCAGCTTGTGTTTCTTTCAGTACAGCATTTCTCATGATGTACTCTGCATATAAGTTAAATAAGCAGGGTGACAATATACAGCCTTGACGTACTCCTTTTCCTAGTTGGAACCAGTCTGTTGTTCCATGACCAGTTCTAACTGCTGCTTCCTGACCTGCATACAGATTTCTCAAGAGGCAGGTGAGGTGGTCTGGTATTCCCATCTCTTTCAGAAATTTCCACAGTTTATTGTGACCCACACAAAGGCTTTGGCATAGTCAATAAAGCAGAAATACATGTTTTTCTGGAATGCTCTTGCTTTTTCAATGATCCAGTGGATGTTGGCAATTTGATCTCTGGTTCCTCTGCCTTTTTAAAAACCAGCTTGAACATCAGGGAGTTCATGGTTCATGTATTGCTTAAGCCTGTCTTGGAGAATTTTGAGCATTACTTTACTAGCATGTGAGATGAGTGCAATTGTGCAGTAGTTTGAGCATTCTTTGGAGTTGCCTTTCTTTGAGATTGAAATGAAAACTGACCTTTTCCAGTCCTGTGGCCACTGCTGAGTTTTCCAAACTTGCTGGCATATTGAGTGCAGCACTTTCACATCATCATCTTTCAGGATTTGAAATAGCTCAAGTGGAATTCCATCACCTCCACTAGTTTTGTTCGTAGTGATGCTTTCTAAGGCCCACTTGACTTCACATTCCAAGATGTCTGGCTCTAGATGAGTGATCACATCATCATGATTATCTGGGTCGTGAAGATCTTTTTTGTACAGTTCTTCCGTGTATTCTTACCACCTCTTCGTAATATCTTCTGCTTCTGTTAGGTCCATAAAATTTCTGTCCTTTATTGAGCCCATCTTTTCATGAAATGTTCCTTGTTATCTCTAATTTTCTTGAAGAGATCTCTAGTCTTTCCCATTCTGCTCTTTTCCTCGATTTCTTTGCATTGATCGCTGAAGAAGGCTTTCTTATCTCTTCTTGCTATTCTTTGGAACTCTGCATTCAGATGCTTATATTATTCTGTCATAAAAATAATAAAATCTTTCCATTTGTGACAATATGGATGGTTCCTCAGGGTTTTATGTTAAATGAAATTACTCAAAGACAAATAACATATGATCTCACACAGAATATAAAAAAAAAAAAAAACAAAAGAAGCTCAAAGATTTAGAGAATAGATTGGTGATTTTCAGAGGAAGGAGTTGGGAGATGAGTGAAAAGGGAGTTAAAAGGTAAAAAATTCCAGTTATAAAATAAATAAGTCATAGGATGCAAAAACCGAAAATATTCTTTAGGAAAAAATAATCAGTACATGGGATTTTAGGGTAGGTCAGCTTTGGTAGTAGATAAAGAATAACTGAAGAGTATGCAGGAGTTGGGGAAAAGACTTCAGTTAGTTGATTATAGTGAGTGTCCCTGGACATCTGCGGGGAAACAGGAGAACATCCACTATTTGAGGAGACAAACATTAATTTAAAACTTTGCATAAGATTAGTTCCACTTGTAAGTGACCTGTTGCATGCGTCAGTGTATTTAATGTGAATCCCATGTTGTGAAGTCGGAATTTTAAATAAACTGGTTTATTCATCAAATTATTATTGACACCCATGTAGTTAAGCCGTTGACTGTGTGTATCACAACAAACTGTGGAAATTCTTAAAGAGTTGTGGATACCAGACCATCTTACCTGCCTCCTGAGAAACCTATATGCAGGTCAAGAAACAACAGTTACAGCTGGACATGGAACTATGGACTAGTTCAAAATTGGAAAAGGAATATGTCAAAGCTGAATATTATTAACATTCTTGTTTAACTTACATGCAGAGTGCATCATGAGAACTGCCAGGCTGCATGAAGCACAAGCCAGAGTCAGGATTGCTGGGAGAACTATCAATAACCTCAGATATGCAGATGACACCAACCTCATGGAAGAAAGCAAAGAGGAACTAAAAGAGCCTCTTGATGAAGGTTAAAGAGGAGAGTGAAAAAGAAGCTTAAGACTCATCATTCAAAAAGTGAAGATCAGGGCATCCAGTCCCATCAATTCATGGCAAATGGATGGGGAGACAGTGGAAGCAGTGATAGATTTTATTTTCTTGGGCTCCAAAATCACTGCAGATGGTAACTGAAGCCATGAGGTTAAAAGACACTTGTTCCTTGGAAGAAAAGCTATGACAAACCTAGACAGCATATTGAAAAGCAGAGACATTACTGATGCCAAGACATTACTGATGCCACCTAATGTGAAGAGCTTACACAATAGAAAAGACCCTGATGCTGGGAAAGATTGAAGGCAGGAGAAGAAGGGGACATCAGAGGACAAGATGGTTGGATAGCATCACCAACTCGATGGACGTGAATTTAAGCAAGCTCTAGAAGATGGTGGAGGACAGGGAAGCCTGGCTTGCTGCAGTCCATTGAGTCACAGAGAGTCAGACATGACTGAGTGACTTAACAACAACAACAACAATAACAGTATATGAGACCTTGGTCATCAGTGAATAAATTAAACATCCTGACTTCATGGATTTAATGTTTTAGTGAGAGATACAGAAAATAAAAAGTCTGTTAAATACATAGTATATTAGAAAGTAATACATGCTCAATAAAGTAGTGAAAGGAATATAAAATATTAGGGCCCAAGATTAGAATGACTTAGGTAATCACCACTGAGCATGACATCTGAATGAAAAAAAAAATGAAGAAAGTGAAGAAGTTAGTCATATGGGAAAAGTGCATTCTAAATAGAGAGCACAGTAATTACAAAGGCCCCAAACAACTTCTCATTGCCCTCTATAGACACCTTGTTTTTGGTAGGTTAATTGAGCTGACTTTCTTGTACCAATACATTGCAGTTTCTTTTTTTTTTTTTAATATCTAATATTGCTGTATAATACTATTTGATATCCATGCTTAAAGATTGTCTTGGCTAGTCTTGGCCCTTGGAGCTTCAAGCAAAGTTTAGATTTAGATTTAGTTTGTGACTTATTACCAAAAAAATTGTGAGATATTGGTTGTGATTATGTTGAATCTATAGATTAAGAATAACTTACCTCTTTATACTGTTAAAAACTTCTAAGTCAGAAACATATTTTCCTTCCTTTATTTCAATTCTTATTTCAATAATTAGGTATAATTTTGTATATGTATGAATTCCAAAACTCTTACTGAATTTATTCCTTGTATTTTATATTTAAATAAATAATTTTCATGAAATTGCATTTTATGTTTATTAATGGTCCATAAAAAGCAAAGTCATATTCATCATTCTACATTTAAAGGGTATTAGAGTTATTCTGCAATGATAACTATTTTTTGTAAATTAAACTATATCATCTCATGGATAACCTAGAAAAATTTGATTGAATGTACTTCCTTATATTTCATATGATGTTAAAATAATGTAAACAAAAACAACAATAAGAACATAAAAGAAAAGCTAAAAAAAAAACCCTAAAAATGTTAAAATTTTAAATATAATGGGAACTTAATCATCAGTTCATTTCTGTCACTCAGTGGTGGCTAACTCTTTGCAACCCCATGCACAGTTCGCCAGGCCTCCCTGTTCATCACCATCCCCCGGAGTTCACTCAAACTCACGGCCATTGAGTCGGTGATGCCATCCAGCCATCTCATCCTCTGTTGTCCCCTTCTCTTCCTGCCCCCAATCCCTCTCAGCATCAGTCTTTTCCAATGAGTCAACTCTTCACATGAGGTGGCCAAAGTAATGGAGTTTCAGCTTTAGCATCATTCCTTCCAAAGAACACCCAGGGCTGATTTCTTTCAGAGTGGACTGGTTGGATCTCCTTGCAGTACAAGGGACTCTCAAGAGTCTTCTCCAACACCACAGTTCAAAAGCATCAATTCTTCGGCCCTCAGCTTTCTTCACAGTCCAACTCTCGCATCCATACATGACCAGTGGAAAAAACATAGCCTTGACTAAATGGACCTTTGTTGGCAAAGTAATGTCTCTGCTTCTCAGTATGCTATCTAGGTTGGTCATAACTTTTCTTCCAAGGAGTAAGCGTCTTTTAATTTCATGGCTGCCATCACCATATAACTGAATAATTACAATGTAGCTAAATTTGATGTTTTATGATGTAACTACAAATTTTATCTTTTAAAATTTTATTTTTAAATTATATGTATTTTAGGATATATAAATCTATTTGATTGTACAATGTAGCCATTACAGCCTTACTGTATTAATTTATAAATTCTAGTCACTGGTCTATAGAATATTTTGGATTTTCTATGTACACAAGCATATTATCTGTGATTAATAATGACTTTGTTTATTCTCTTCTACTTCTTAAAACCTTTATTTATATTTGATTTTTTAAAAAACACTGCCTAAAACTTTGGGTATAATTATGGGTAGAAGTGGTGATAGTAGACATTTTTGTGTCTTTTTCAACTCAACATAAATGCATTTAACAATTAACTATCAATAATGATACTTTCCATAGGTTTTCTAAGATATTATCCATGAGATCAAGAAAGAGCTATGTTATTCCTAATATTTTAAGGATTTTATCATTAACAGGTGCTGATTATTTATTTTAAAATGGTTCTTATATATATTGATATCATCATTATTTTCCTCCTTTATTCTGTTAATGCAGAATGTTTCCAAGTATAAAATATATAGTTCACTTGTGAAATATAATTGGTTATCGTATAGAATGATTTCTATATGCCAAAGAATATAATTGTTAATATTTTCTCCATGATTACTTCAACTATGTTCATGAGAGAGATTGGAATGTCATTGTATTCATGTTAATGTGCTATTGCTCATAAAATAAATTGGAAACTCTTTTATTTTTCCTATTCTGTGCAGCATTTTGTCTATATGATATAATTTTTATTTAAATATTTGAAAGAATTCACCAATAAAGCCAGCTAGCACAAGATAATTCTTTGAATTAACACTTCAGATTACAGAGACTATTTACCCAAAGCCAGGATCAACACAAGGGTGCCCACTCTTGCCACTATTATTCAACATAGTTTTGGAAGTTTTGGCCACAGCAATAAGAGCAGAAAAATAAATACAAGGAATTCAGATTGGAAAAGAAGAAGTGAAACCCTCATTCTTTGCAAATGGCACGATTCACTATATAAAACACCCTAAAGATTCCATCAGAAAATTACTAGAAATAATCAATGAATATATTAAAGTTGAAGGATATAAAATTAAAAACAGAAATCACTTGTATTCCTATGCACCAACAATGAGGAAACAGAAACAGAAATTAAAGAAACAATTCCATTCAAAATGGCAATGAAAAATGTTAAATAGTTAGGAATATATCAATCTGTATGTTATCACCCTGCTTATTTAACTTATATGCAGAGTACATCATGAGGAATGCTGGGCTGGAGGAAGCACAAGCTGGAATCAAGATTGCCGGGACCAATATCAATAACCTCAGATATGCAGATGACACCACCCTTATGGAAGAAAGTGAAGAGGAACTAAAAAGCCTCTTGATGAAACTAAAAGAGGAGAGTGAAAAAGTTGGCTTCAAGCTCAACATTCAGAAAATGAAGACTATGGCATCTGGTCCCATCACTTCATGGAAATAGATGGGGAAACAGTAGAAACAGTGTCAGACTTTATTTTTTTGGACTCAAAAATCACTACAGATGGTGATTGCAGACATGAAAATAAAAAAAATAAAGTTTACTCTTTGAAGGAAAGTTATTACCAACCTAGATAGCATATAGAAAAGCAGAGATATTACTTTGCCAACAAAGGTCCATTTAGTCAAGGCTATGTTTTTTTTCCAGTGGTCATGTATGGATGCGAGAGTTGGACTGTGAAGAAAGCTGAGGGCCGAAGAATTGATGCTTTTGAACTGTGGTGTTGGAGAAGACTCTTGAGAGTCCCTTGTACTGCAAGGAGATCCAACCAGTCCACTCTGAAAGAAATCATCCCTGGGTGTTCTTTGGAAGGAATGATGCTAAAGCTGAAACACCATTATTTTGGCCACCTCATGCGAAGAGTTGACTCATTGGAAAAGACCCTGATGGTGGGAGGGATTCAGGGCAGGAAGAGAAGGGGACGACAGAGGATGAGATGGCTGGATGGCATCACTGACTCGATGGGCATGAGTTTGGGTAAACTCTGGGAGTTGGTGAAGGACAGGGTGGCCTGGTGTCCTGTGATTTATGGGGTCACAAAGAGTCAGACACGAGTGAGCAAATGAAATGAACTGAAAGAAACAAAGAACCTATATATAGAAAACTATAAAGCACTAATGAAAGAAATCAAAGAAAACACAAATAGATGGAGAAATATACAATGTTCATGGGTTGAATGAATCGATATATTGAAAATGAGCATACTACCCAAAGAAATCTATAGATTCAATGCAATCCCTATCAAGCTACCAACACTATTTTTCACAGAACTAGAACAAATAATTTCACAATTTGTATGGAAATACAAAACCTCGAATAGCCAAAGCAATCTTGAGAAACAAGAATGGACCTGGAGGAATCAACCTGCCTGACTTCAGGCTCTACTACACAGCTATAGTCATCAGGATAGTATGGTACTGGCACAAAGACAAAAATATAGATCAATGGAACAAAATGGATAGCCCAGAGATAGATTCAGGCACCAATGGACAACTTATCTTCGAAAAAGGAGGCCAGAATATACAATGGATTAAAGAAAATCTCTTTAACAAGTGGTGCTGGGAAAACTGGTCACCCACTTGTAAAAGAATGAAACTAGATCACTTTATAACACCATACATAAAAATAAACTCAAAATGGATTAAAGATCTAAACGTAAGACCAGAAACTATAAAACTCCTAGAGGAGAACGTAGGCAAAACACTCTCCGACATAAATCACAGCAAGATCTTCTATGATCCACCTTCCAGAATACTGGAAATAAAAGCAAAAATAAACAAATGGGATCTAATTAAAATTAAAAGCTTCTGCACAACAAAGGAAAATATAAGCAAGGTGAAAAGACAGCCTTCTGAATGGGAGAAAATAAGAGCAAATGAAGCAACTCACAAACAACTAATCTCAAAAATATACAAGCCACTTATGCAGCTCAAGTCCAGAAAAATAAACGACCTAATCAAAAAAATGGGCCAAAGAACTAAATAGACATTTCTCCAAAGAAGACATACAGATGGCTAACAAACACATGAACAGATGCTCAACATCACCCATTATCAGAGAAATGCACATCAAAACCACAATGAGGTACCACTTCACACCAATCAGAATGGCTGTGATCCAAAAGTCTACAAGCAATAAATGCTGGAAAGGGTGTGGAGAAAAGGGAACCCTCCTACACTGTTGGTGGGAATGCAAACTAGTACAGCCACTATGGAGAACAGTGTGGAGATTCCTTAAAAAATTGAAAATAGAACTGCCTATATGACCCAGCAATCCCACTGCTGGACATACACACCAAGGAAACCAGAATTGAAAGAGACACATGTACCCCAATGTTCATCGCTGCACTGCTTATAATAGCCAGGACATAGAAACAACCTAGATGTCCTTCAATAGATGAATGGATAAGAAAGCTGTGGTACATATGCACAATAGAGTATTACGCAGCCATTAAAAAGAATACATTTGAATCAGTTTTAATGAGGTGGATGAAACTGGAGCCTATTATACAGAGTTAAGTAAGCCAGAAAGAAAAACACCAGTACAGTATACTAACACATATATATGGAATTTAGAAAAATGGTGATGATAACCCTCTATGCGAGAAAGCAAAAGAGACACAGATGTATAGAACGGACTTTTAGAATCTGTGGGAGAAGGATAGGGTGGGATGATTTGGGAGAATGGCATTGAAACATGTATACTATCATGTAAGAAACAAATCACCAGTCTATGTTCGATACAGGATACAGGATGCTTGGGACTGGTGCCCGGGGATGATCCAGAGAGATGATATGGGGTGAGATGTGGGAGGGGGGTTCAGGATTGGGAACTCATGTACACCCATGGCTGATTCATGTCAATGTATGGCAAAACGAGCACAGTATTGTAAAGCAAAATAAAGAAAAAATAAAAATTAAAAAGAAAAGAATGAAACTAGAAGACTTTCTAACACCATACACAAAAATAAATTCAAAATGGATTAAAGATCTAATCATCAGAACAGAAACTATAAAACGCTTAGAGGAATACATAGGCAAAACACTCTCCGACATAAGTCACATCAGGATCCTCTATGACCCACCTCCAAAATTATTGGAAATAAAAGCAAAAATAAACAAATGGGATCTAATTAAACTTGAAAGCTTCTTCACAACAAAGGAAACTAAAAGCAAGGCGAAAAGATAGCCTTCAAAATGGGAGAAAATAAGAGCAAATGAAGCAACTCACAAAGAACTAACCTCAAAAATATACAAGCAACTTATGCAGCTCAATTCCAGAAAAATAAACAACCCAATCAAAAACTGGGCCAAAGAACTAAATAGACATTTCTCCTAAGAAAACATACAGATGGCTAACAAACACATGAACAGATGCTCAACATCACTCATTATCAGAGAAATGCAAATCAACACCTTAATGAGGTATTATTTCAAGCCAGTCAGAATGGCTGTGATCCAAAAGTCTACAAGCAATAAATGCTGGAGAGGGTGTGGAGGAAAGGGAACCCTCTTACACTGTGGGTGGGAATGCAAACTAGTGCAGCCACTATGGCAATTCCACCTCTGGGCATACACAGCTAGTAAACCAGAATTTAAAGAGACACGTGTACCCCAGTGTTCATCACAGCACTGTTTATAATAGCCAGGACATGGAAGCAACCTAGATGTCCATCAGCAGACGGATGGATAGGAAAGCTGTGGTACATATACACAATGGAGTATTACTCAGCCATTAAAAAGAATACATTTGAATCAGTTCTAATGAGGTGGATGAAACTGGAGCCTATTATACAGAGTGATGTAAGCCAGAAAGAAAAACACCATTACAGTATACTAATGCATATATATGGAATTTGGAAAGGTGGTAATGATAACCCCTCATGTGAGACAGCAAAAGAGACACACATGTATATAACAGTCTTTTGGACTATGTCAGAGAGGGTGAGGGTGGGATGATTTGGAAGAATGACATTGAAACATGTATATTATCATATGTGAAATAGCTCGCCAGTCCAGGTTCAATTGATGAGACAGGGTGCTCGGAGCTGTTGCATTGGGATGACCCAGGGGCATGGGATGGGGAGGGATGTGGGATGGGGGTCCAGGATAGGGAACACATGTACACCCATTGCAGATCCATGTCAATGTATGGCAAAACCATTGCAATATTGTAAAGTAATTAGCCTCCAATTAAAATAAATAAATAAATATTAAAAAATAATTTTTACTTTGTATCTCTTCTAGTAAGATGTATGCCTAGAGTGGTTTCCATTTTACCTAAACTTTCACTTTTGTTTTTTGGCCTAGAGTTGTTTGAAATAACTTCATGTGTTATCTTTCTAATGTTTGTGGATTTTTAGTGAAGGCTCTTTTTTTCTATTCCTGATACTGCTCTATTATATATTCTTTTTTATTCTGTTTTCTTAATTGCTCTTGCTAAATACTTATCCTTCAAATAACTATATTTTGAGATGAATTTCATTTAAATTTCATTTTCTATTTTTTAAATTTTTGTTAATGTTAGAATCCAAGTTTTCATTTCTTTTACAATTTTTTTTGAGTTCAGATTACTTTTGTTTACTTTTTGAGATGAATGCTTTTCAATGTTTAGCATTTCTTGTATGTGCATGTAGGACTGTGTTTCTCTAAGCATAGCTATTTTTATAATAGGATAAATGATATATTGCATTCACAGTCAATGAAAATATTTTTTTATCTTCTATTTTTATTTCCATTTTGACTGCATTAAAGTTTTAGTTTAATTTTGAAGGGTTTTGTAATTTGCTAGTTTTATTTTTCTTTTTGACTTCTCAATTATTTGGTTTATGTGAATATATTGTAAGCCCATTCTATTTGAAATTGTAGAAACTTGGTTTATGGCCTATCATATACCAAAATTTGTCTATATTTTTAAAATTAATCTTTTAAAGGATAATTGCTTTAAAGAATTTTTTTTTCTGTCAAACCTCAACATGAATCAGCCATAGGTATACATATATTTCCCACCTTTTGAACCCCCCTACCATCTCCTTCCCCATTCCACCCCTCTAGGTTGATGTAGATACCCTGTTTGGGTTTCCTGAGCCATACAGCAAATTCCGATTGGCTATCTATTTAACATATGTTAATGTAAGTTTCCATGTTACTCTTTCCATACATCTCTCCCTCTCCTTCCATCTCCCCATGTCCATAAGTTTATTTTCTATGTCTGTTTCTGCATTGCTTCCCTGTAAATAAATTATTCAGTACCATTTTCCTAGATTCTGTATATATACATTAGAATGTGATATTTATCTTTCTCATTCTGACTCCCTTCACTCTGTATAATAGGTTCTAGGTTCATCCACCTCATTAGAACTGACTCAAATGTATTCCTTCTTATGGCTGAATAATATTCCATTATGTATATGTACCACAACTTCTTTATCTGTTCATCTGTCGATGAACATCTAGGGTTGCTTCCATGTTCTAGTTATTATTAATAGTGATGCAATGAAGAATGGCATACATGTGTTTTGTTTTTTTTTTGTTCAATTTTGGTTTTCTCAATGTATATAACTAGGAGTGGGATTGTTGGATCATGTGGTCGTTTTATTCTTAGATTTTAAAGGAATCTCCTTACCGTCCTCCACAATGGTTGTATCAATTTACATTCCCACCAACAGTGAAAGCATGTTCCGTTTCTCCACACTCTCTCCAGAATTTATTGTTTGTAGACATTTTGATGATGGCCATTCTGACAGGTGTGAGGTGATATCTCATTGTAGTTTTGATTTGTATTTCTATAATAATGAGTGATGTTGAGCATCTTTTCATTATAGGGGACTGGAACGCAAAAGTAGGAAGTAAAGAAACACCTGGAGTAACAGGCAAATTTGGCCTTGGAATGCAGAATGAAGCAGGGAAAAGACTAATAGAGTTTTGCCTAGAAAATGCACTAGTCATAGCAAACACCCTCTTCCAAAAGCACAAGAGAAGACTCTACACATGGACATCACCAGATGGTCAACACTGAAATCAGATTGATTCTATTCTTTGCAGCCAAACATGGAGAAGCTCTATATAGTCAACAAAAACAAGACCAGGAGCTGACTGTGGCTTAGATCATGAACTCCTTATTAACAAATTCAGACTCAATTTTAACAAAGTAGGGAAAACCACTAGACCATTCAGGTATGACCTAAATCAAATCCCTTTATGATTATACAGTGGAAGTGAGAAATAGATTTAAGGGCCTATATCTGATAGATAGAGTGCCTGATGAACTATGGAATGAGGTTCGTGACATTGTACAGGAGACAGGGATCAACACCATTCCCATGGAAAAGGAATGCAAAAAAGCAAAATGGCTGTCTGGGGAGGCCTTACAAATAGCTGTGAAAAGAAGAGAGGTGAAAAGCAAAGGAGAAAAGGAAAGATATAAGCATCTGAATGCAGAGTACCAAAGAACAGCAAGAAGACATAAGAAAGCCTTCTTCAGCAATCAATACAAAGAAATAGAGGATAACACCAGAATGGGAATGACTAGAGATCTCTTAAAGAAAATTAGAGATACAAGGGAATATTTCATGCAAAGATGGGCTCAATAAAGGACAGAAATGGTATGGACCTAACAGAAGCAGAAGATATTAAGAAGAGGTGGAAAGAATACATGGAAGAACTGTACAAAAAAGATCTTCACGACCCAGATAATCATGATGATGTGATCACTAATCTAGAGCCAGACATCTTGGAATGTGAAGTCATGTGGGTCTTAGTAAGCATCACTACGAACAAAGCTAGTGGAGGTGATGGAATTCCAGTTGAGCTGTTTCAAATCCTGAAAGATGATGCTGTGAAAGTGCTGCACTCAATATGCCAGCAAGTTTGGAAAACTCAGCAGTGGCCACAGGACTGGAAAAGGTCCGTTTTCATTGCAATTCCAAAGAAAAGCAATGCCAAAGAATGCTCAAACTACCGCACCACTGCACTCATCTGACATGCTAGTAAAGTAATGCTCAAAATTCTCCAAGCCAGGTTCAGCAATACATGAACCGTGAACTCCCTGATGTTCAAGCTGGTTTTAAAAAAGGCAGAGGAACCAGAGATCAAATTGCCAACATCTGCTGGATCATGGAAAAAGCAAGAGAGTTCCAGAAAAACATATATATCTGCTTTATTGACTATGCCAAAGCCTGTGACTGTGTGGATCACAATAAACTGTGGAAAATTCTGAAAGAGATGGGAATACCAAACCACCTGACCTGCCTCTTGAGAAATCTGTATGCATGTCAGGAAGCAGCAGTTAGGACTGGACGTGGAACAATAGACTGTTTCCAACTAGGAAAAGGAGTACATCAAGGTTGTATATTGTCACCCTGCTTATTTAACTTCTATGCAGAGTACATCATGAGAAATGCTGGACTGGAAGAAACACAAGCTGGAATCAAGATTTCCAGAAGAAATATCAATAACCTCAGATATGCAGATTACTCCATCCTTATGGCAGAAAGTGAAGAGAAGCTAAAAAGCCTCTTGAAGAAAGTGAAGGAGGAGAGCGAATAACTTTGTTTAAAGCTCAACATTCAGAAAACTAAGATCATGGCATCCGGTCCCATCACTTCATGGGAAATAGATGGGGAAACAGTAGAAACAGTGTCAGACTTTATTTTTTGAGCTCCAAAATCACTGCAGATGGTGACTGCAGCCATGAAATTAAAAGACACTTACTCCTTGAAAGAAAAGCTATGACCAACCTAGATAGCATCTTCAAAAGCAGAGACATTACTTTGCCGACTAAGGTCCGTCTAGTCAAGGCTATGGTTTTTCAGATGGTCGTGTATGGATGTGAGAGTTGGACTATGAAGAAGGCTGAGTGCCGAAGAATTGATGCTTTTGAACTGTGGTGTTGCAGAAGACTCTTGCGAGTCCCTTGGACTGCAAGGAGATCCAACCAGTCCACTCTGAATGATATCAGCCCTGGGATTTATTTGGAAGGAATGATGCTAAAGCTGAAGCTCCAGTCCTTTGGCCACCTCATGTGAAGAGTTGACTCATTGGAAAAGACTGATGCTGAGAGGGATTGGGGGCAGGAAGAGAAGGGGACGACCGAGGATGAGATGGCTGAATAGCACACGGACATGATGGACGTGAGTCTGAGTGAACTCAGCGAGTTGGTGATGGACAGGGAGGCTGTGTGCTGTGATTCATGGGGTTGCAAAGAGTGGGACATGACTGAGTGACTGAATGGAACTGAACCACAGTTTTCTTATCCATTTGTCTGCTGATGGACATCTAGATTGCTTTCATGACCTGGCTATTATAAACAGTGCTGCTATGAACATGTGTCTTTCAATTCTGGTTTCTTCAGTGTGTATGCCCAGCTGTGGGATTGCTGGGTCATACGGCAGTTCTATTTCCAGTTTTTTAAGGAATCTCCACACTGTTCTCAATAGTGGCTGTACTAGTTTGCATTCCCACCAACAGTGTAAGAGTGTTCCATTTTCTCCACACCCTCTCCAGCATTTATTGCTTGTAGACTTTTGGATAGCAGCCATTCTGACTGGCATGAAATGGTACCTCACTGTGGTTTTGATTTGCATTTCTCTGATAATGGGTGATGTTGAGCATTTTTCATGTGTTTGTTAGCCATCTGTATGTCTTATTTGGAGAAATATCTGTTTAGGTCTTTGGCCCATTTTTTTAAATTGGGTTGTTTCTTTTTCTGGAATTGATCTGTAGGACTTGCTTGTATATTTTTGAGATTAATTCTTTGCCATTTTGCTTCATTTGCTAATATTTTCTTCCATTCTGAATGCTGTGTTTTCACCTTAGTTATAGTTTCCTTTGTTGTGCAGAAACTTTTAATTTTAATTTGCCCCCCTTTTTTTCTTTTTGCTTTTATTTCCAATATTTTGGGAGGTGGGTCATAGAGGATCCTGCTGTAATTTGTTTTGGAGAGTGTTTTGCCTATGTTCTCCTCTAAGAGTTTTATAGTTTCTGGTCTTACATTTCAATCATTTTTTAATATGAATTTATTTATTTTAATAGGAGGCTAATTAACATTTTGAGTTTATTTTTGTATATGGTATTAGAAAGTCTTTTAATTTCATTCTTTTACATGTGGTTGAACAGTTTTCCCAGAACCACTTGTTAAAGAGACTGTTTTTTCTCCATTGTATATTCTTGCTTCCTTTGTGTAAGATAAGGTGTCCATAGATGTGTGGATTTATTTCTGGGCTTTCCATTTTATTCCATTGATCTATATTTCTGTGTTTGTGCCAGTACCATACTGTCTTGATGACTGTGGCTTTGTAGTAGAGCCTGAAGTCAGGCAGGTTGATTCCTCCATTTCCATTCTTCTATGAAAGAATTTTAGAAGTATAATCATTAACTCTTTTCTAAATGTTTGATAGAATTCTCCTCTGAAGCCATCTCATCCTGGACTTTTGATTTTGGGGAGATTTTTGATCCAGTTTCATTTTCACTGCTTGTAGTTTGGTTGTTCATAATTTCTATTTCTTCCTGCTTCAGTCTTGGAATATTTAGCTTTTCTAAGAATCTGTCCATTTCTTCCAAGTTATCCATTTTATTGCAATATTGTTGTTCATAATAGTATCTTTTAATCTTTTGTATTTCTGCATTTTCTGCTGTAACGTCTCCTTTTTCATTTCTAATTTTTTTGATTTCATGGTTCTCTCTTTTTCTCTTGGTAAGTCTGACTAAATTTTGGACAATTTGGTTTATAGTCTCAAAGAACCAGATTTTAGTTTTATTAATATTTATAATCATTTCTTTCATTTATTTTTCATTTATTTCTGCCTGGATCTTTATGATTAATTTCCTTCTACTAATTTTTTTTTGTTGTTGTTATTCTTTTTCCCATTGTTGCAGGTGTAAAGTTAGGTTGTCTATTTGATGTTTTTCTTGTTTCTTGAGGTAGGATTGTATTGCTATAAACTTCCCTCCTAGAACCACTTTTGCTATATTCCATAAGCTTTAGGATGTTATGTTTTCATTGTTATTTGTTTCCAGAATTTTTTTCTTAATTTTCCTTTTGATTTCTTCAGTAACCTGTTTGTTATTTAGAGATATATTTTTTTATGTCCATGGTTTTGTGTTTCTTATAGTATTTTTTTTCCTTGTAATTGATGTCTAGTCTCATAGCACTGTAAAGAAGATGCTTGATGCAATTTCAATTATCTGAAATTTACTGAGTTTTGATTTGTGACCCAAGATGTAGTCTATACTGGAGAATGCCCCATGTGCACTTGAGAAGAAGGTCTTTTATTCTGCATTTGAATGGAATATCCTGAAGGTATCAATGAGATCCATCTAATCTAAATTATTACTTAAGACTTGTGTTTCCTTATTAATTTTCTGTCTTGATAATCTGTCCGTTTGTGTGAGTGAGGTGTTAAAGTCTCCTACTATTATTGTGTTATTGTCAGCTTCTCCTTTTATGTCTGTTAGTGTTTGTCTTATGTATTGATGTGCTCCTATGTTGGATGCGTAGATATTTACAATTGCTATGTCTTCTTCTTGGATTGATCCCCTGATCATTATGTAGTGTCCTTCCTTATCTCTTGTAATCTTCTCTATTTTAAGGCCTGTTTTGTCTGATATGAGAATTGCTACTCCAGCTTTCTTTTGCTTCCCATTTGCATGGAATATATTTCTCCCATCCTCTCACATTCAGTCTATATGTGTCTTTAGGTCTGAAGTGGGTTTTTTGTAGACAGCATATGAGTGGGTCTTGTTTTTGTATCCATCCAGCCATTCTATGTCTTTTGGTTGGAATATTTAATCCATTCACATTTAAAGTAATTATTGATATATATGTTCCTATAGCCATTTTCTTAATTGTTTGGGGTTGATTTTGTAGATTTTTTTTCCTTTTCTCATATTTCTGGACTATATAAGCCTCTTTAACACTTCTTGTAAAGCTGGTTTGGTGGTACTGAATTGTCTTAACTTTTGCATGTCTAGAAAGCTTTTATTTCTCCATCAATTCTGAATGAGATCCTTGCAGTAATCTTGTTTGTAGATTTTTTCCCTTTCAGTACTTTAACTAATCCTGCCATTCCCTTGTGGCCTGTAGAGTTTCTGCTGAAAGATCAGTTAAGCATATGGGGATTCCCTTGTGTGTTACTTGTTGCTTCCCCTTGCTGTTTTTAATATTATTTCTTTGTGTTTAGTCTTTGTTAGTTTGATTAGTATGTGTCTTGCTGTGTTTCTCCTTGGCTTTATCCTGTTTTGGGCTCTGTGTGCCTCTTGGCTTTGATTTATTATTTCTTTTTCCATATTGGAGAAAATTTCAACTGTAACCTCTTCAAAAATTTTCTCATACCATTTCTTTTTCTCTTCTTCTATCACCCCTATAATTTGAATGTTGTTTTGTTTGATATTGTCCCAGAGGTCTCTGATATGATCTTCAGCTCCTTTCATTCTTTTTACTTTTTTCTGCTTTTCAGAAGCTATTTCCACCATTTTGTCTTCCACCTCATTTGTTTGTCCTTCTTCTTCACATTTTCTGCTATAGATTCCTTCTAGAGTATTTTCAATTTCAGTAAGTGTGTTGTTATTCTCTGTATGTTTATTCTTTGATTCTTCTAGGTCTTTGTTAATTGATTCTTTAATTTTCTCTATTTTGTTTTCAAGGTTTTTGATCATCTTTACTATCATATTCTCAATTCTTTTGCAAGTAGTTTTCCCATATTCTCTTCATTTCTTTGGACTTCTGTTTTTCTACTTTGTTCCTTAATTTGTACAACATTTCTCTACATTTACATTATTTTTTTTTAACTTATTGTATTTGACATATTCTTTCCCCAGGCTTCAAGGTTGAATTATTTCTTCCTTTTTGTTTCTGCCCTTCTAACCTTGGTCCATTGGTTTGTGTAAGCTTGATATAAGGTAAGATTTGTGATGAGTTTTTTGTTTGTTTGTTTTCCTCTGATGGGCAATGCTGAGTGAGGTGGTAACCCTGTCTACTAATAATTGGGTTTGTATTTTTGTTTTGTTTGTTTAGATAAGGCAACCTGCACAGGGTGCTACTGGTGGTTGAGTTATGCCAGGTCTTGTATTTGAGTGGTTTCCTTTGTATGAGTTCGTATTATTTGATACTCCCTAGGGCTTGTTCTCTGGTAGTCTAGGGTCTTGGCGTTAGTGCTCCCACTCCAAAGACTCAGGGCTTGATCTGTGGAATGAAAATTCCATAAGTGGTTTGTTATGGCATTAAGTGAGGTTAAAACAAATACCCAAAAATGAGAAACCAAAGAGAAACCCCAGACAAATGGCAGTTAGAGAATCAGGCAAATAATAATTTAAAAAATAGAATATACACATATACATATATACCCATAAGCAAAGTCAAAACAGCCACACAAAAATAAAGTACAGTAGGTTGACCTTGCAACCAAAGGAAATCAAAAATTATATTTACCAATTAAGAACAAAACTAAAGCACAAACTGGGAAACCAAACTAAAGCAAGGTGCCAAGTGGGGAATAAGGCAATGAAAACAGAACTAACATATATGTTGAGAGGAAAGGAAAGAAAGAAAGAATTAAAAAAAAGAAAGAATAGATATGCAAAGGTAAACAGAGGTAGATGAAGATGATTTATATGCATTAAAGGTTAACTGCAAGGGGAAAATAGCAGTATGAAAGCCAAAACGAATAATAAATATAGAAAAATATAATAAGTTTTAAAAACTAAACGTTAAACCTATAAAAAGAGAAAATAAATAAAAGCAAGGGGAAAAAAAAGAAAAAATGATAAAAGGAAAACTCCACAGAACAGCAAAATTCCAAGGTAGAGGGAAAGGTTTATAACAACAATAAAAAGTGTGACTGAATATACACATAGACATAAACACCCAGAAGCAAAATCAAAACAGTTTAACAAAAATGAATTACAGCATACTGACCTGGAAAAGAAACCAAAAATTATATCTACCAGTTAAGAACGAAAATAACTAAATCACAAACTGGAAAACAGAACTAATGCAAGGTGCCAATTGTGGAATAAAGCAATGAAAATAAAACTAGAAAATATGTTGAGAGAAAGGAAAGACAGAAAAGAAAGGATGGATATGCAAGGTTAAACAGAGGTAGATAAAGAAGATTTATATACATTAGAGGTTAATTGCAAGGGGAAAAGACCAGTAGAAAAGCTAAACAAAGGAATACATGTAGAAAAAATAACAAAAATTTTATAAATTTTTTTAATTAAAAAAAATTAAAAAATAAAAGGAAAACTCCACAGACCTACAAAAGCCCAACGTAGAGGCAGAGGTTTATACCAACAATAAAAAATGTGACTGAGAAAAAGAAGCTCAAAAGCTACAGAGTAAGTCAAAACATAATAATAATACATGTTTTTCTTGAGTCACTGCTGTCAGAGTCCTTTCCCTCACTGGGAATAGCAATCCACCTCACCTCCCTAGGACACCTTCCAACTCTGTGCTGATCTCTTGGCCTGCTGTGGGGGCAGCTCAGGTTCTAATCTGGTCCTATTCCTGTGTGTTCTTGCCTCCAATGATCACAACTCTAAAAACTATTGCGTTTTCTTTTGTGGGAGCTCTTAATGTCCTTTTACATATTGCATAGGCACAGAGTCTGCCTTGTTGATTGTGTGGATTTAATCTGCAGCTTGTACAGCTGGTGGGAAGGTTTGAGGTCTTCTTCCTTAGCCATGCCACCCCTAAGTTTTAATTGTGGTATTATTTCCGCCTCTGCATGTGGTCTCCACTGGGGTTTGCTCCTGAGGTTGTTCTGGAGGATTTGAGTTTGCCCCTGTGAAGGCCAGGTGCAGAGGTGGTGCAGCTGCTTGGGTCACAGGGGTTCTGGCCACTCCAGGTACTCAGCGGAGTTGATGACTAGGAAAGTAGGAAATATAGTGCTCTAGAAGTGTATGTAACCAGTATTGGCCAATACGCTCCAGTATTTTTGCCTGGATTTTACCCCGACAGGGAAGCCTGGCAGGCCACAGTCTTCAGGGTCACAAAGATTTGGACACGACTGAACTGACCCTGCATGCATAAATGCAAGACTTTTTGCCTGTGGCAGCTTGCCCCAGTGAGAGTTGAGCGTGAGGTGGTGCAGCTGTTTGGCTTGTGGGGACCCTGGTAGTACTAAGTGTGCAGGGACATGGACTGCCTCTGCTGCAGGAGTTATGGCCCTATCAGTGTCTTTTTTTCAGCCTCTTGTAGCTGGCAATCAGAAGACCTCTTTGGCCAGTCTTTCTCCATAGCTCTGCCTGTTCAGGCACTTAAAGGGCTCCTTTGCCTGGGGTCCTTCCCTGTTGTATATCACGTCAGGCCCATAGAGGGGAACACCCTGGCTGGGGTCCTATGTTGTAGTTCAGTGTATCAGGCATTTTATGGGCTAGCCTCTCTATTGCTCAGCTGCTGATGCTGACGTGTGAAGAGTGAGAGGCTATGTTGATGGCTCCACCCACTATGCGTGACTCAGCAGTATAGCCTTGCTTCCATGGCTGCCTGGCTTTACTCCACAGGCATTTCCCACCAGTCTCCTCCCTCACATCCCCTCAGTCCAACTCTCCACAGTCAACAACAGCCCTCCACAATCCCTAAACTCCAGCTCCCAGCCACTGTGCCTTCCAGGGGACTTGCTTCCCTGTTCAGGTATATATGGCTTTGGCAAGGACTGTCTGATTCTCATACCACTTAGGCTGCCACAGATCAACTGTTTCACTTTTAGCCTTAAATTTTTCCCCTCTAACTCAGACAATTGCCCAGATGTGGGGACTGGACCCTTGCTTCAGTTCCCCCACCTGCCAAGAGTAGGTCCAATCCTACTAAAACTCCTGTTTTTCCTCCTAGGTCCTTCATCCTATTGAGTTTTGCGTGGTTCTATATATTATTTCCGCTGGCCAGGTACTCCTGTCTGCTCTCAGCTGGTGTTTTGTATGCACTTCTATGTCTGGAGGTGTATTCCTGATGTATCCGTGGTGAGGGATGTACTCCATGTCCACCTACTCTTCCATCATCTTGTTCTCCCACATTTTTTTTTTTAGTATCAGTAAAGCTCCTCTGCTTTTCTTTCAGTTGTTATTTACATTATAACTTTTTTTTTCCTAGTCATTTTGCGTTCACATTCTCAGTGTTCCTACAATTAAGTTGTACTCTTGCAAACAAAAGTATTTGGCTGTCACTTACTTTATCCAGCCAGGTTTTGCGTTTTAAGTGGATTTTTTTCATTTTTTATATTTAACATAATTATATGTAAACATAATATTTTAATTTTTAAATGATTTTTTCCACTTCTCATGTTTCATAATTTTTCCTACCATGTCATCTTTTCTAGTTTTCAAGTATTTTATATTATTTTATATAACTTTTATTAGCATAAATATGCATCTTTATTACTTTAATAATTAATTAGGGATAAATAATGTTACTTTATTACAGTGTGATATATATTAGTATTTTAACCTATTTTTAAATAATGCTAATAACCTAGAATATAAAACAATAATTCATGAATTTTAATTTTAAATATCCATTAAATATCACATTTTTAACATTGAAAATAATCATTCTATGGATCCTTCACCTTTATTGAAAAGCAGAGACATCACTTTGCTGACAAAGGTCCATATTGTCAAAGCTATGTTTTTTCCAGTAGTCATGTACAGACGTGAGAATTGGAACATAAAGAAGGCTGAACACTGATGAATTGATGATTTCAAATTGTGGTGCTGGAGAAGACTCTTGAGAGACCCTTGGACAGCATGGAGATCAAATCAGTCAATCTTAAAGGAAATCAACCCTGAGCATTGGACTGATGCTGAAGGACTGATGCTGAAGCTGAAGTGCCAATACTCTGGCCACCTGATGTGAAAAGCTGACTTGTTAAAAAAGACCCTGATACTGGGAAAGACTGAGGGCAAGAGGAGAAGGGGGCAGCAGAAGATGAGATGGCATCCTCAACACAATGAACATAAATTTGAGCAAACTCTGTGAGATAGTGAAGGACAGGGAAGCCTGGTGTGCTGCAATCTGTGGGGGTCACAAAGACTTGGACACAATTTAGGGACTGAACAACATCAACAATAATATCTTTATTCTTTCTTTTAATGTTCATTCCTTTGGGAATTTCTTTCTCTCTCTGGAATAATTTTCATTTTGTCTGAGAAATTACAGTGAATATTATTTATGTGAATACATTGATAATGAAATATCTCAACATATTTTTTTCTGCATATGACTTTAGTATCTCTTCAGTTTTGAATAATATTTTTGATAGGTACATAATTCTAGGTTAAATTATCTTCCTTCAAGTTTTTAAGGATATTATTTTAGTATCTTTTGGCTTCAACGGTATCTAAGTCTGATAGTATTGCTGAAGAAAGCAATTCAGGCTGTGTGGCTTAAACAACATAAATTTATTTTTCCACAATTCTGGAGGCTAGAAGACCAAGACTGAGATATCAGCAGATTTGATTACTCCTCAGAATTCTCTTCCTGTTTTTTAAATAGCCATCTGTCTTCTCTCTGTGACATCGCATGCCTCTTTCTCTGTGCATACATATCACTGGTGTTTCTTCCTCTTTTAGAACAGGCATCTTATTGGATAAGAGTCCTACTCAGTTGACCTCATTTAACTACCACACAATTGCACTCATCTCACATGCTAGTAAAGTAATGCTCAAAATTCTCCAAGCTAGGCTTAGCAATATGTGAACCGTGAACATCTGATGTTCAAGCTGGTTTTAGAAAAGGCAGAGAAACCAGAAATCAAATTGCCAACATCCGCTGGATCATGGAAAAAGCAAGAGAGTTCCAGAAAAAGCATTTCGGCTTTATTGACTATGCCAAAGCCTTTGACTGTGTGGATCACAATAAACTGTGGAAAATTCTGAAAGAGATGGGAATACCAGACCACCTGACCTGCCTCCTGAGAAATCTGTATGCAGGTCAGGAAGCAGCAGTTAGAACTGGACATGGAACAACAGACTGGTTCCAAATAGGAAAAGGAGTACATTAAGGCTGTATATTGTCACCCTGCTTATTTAACTTCTATGCAGAGTACATCATGAGAAATGCTGGACTGGAAGAAACACAAGCTGGAATCAAGATTGCCGGGAGAAATATCAATAACCTCAGATAGGCAGATGACACCACCCTTATGGCAGAAAGTGAAGAGGAACTAAAAAGCCTCTTGATGAAAGTGAAAGAGGAGAGCGAAAAAGTTGGCTTAAAGTTCAACATTCAGAAAATGAAGATCATGGAATCTGGTCCCATCACATCATGGGAAATAGATGGGGAAACAGGGGAAACAGTGTCAGACTTTATTTTTCTGGGATCCAAAATCACTGCAGATGGTGACTGCAGCCATGAAATTAAAGACGCTTACTCCTTGGAAGGAAAGCTATGACCAACCTCGATAGCATATTCAAAAGCAGAGACATTACTTTGCCGACTAAGGTCCATTCAGTCAAGGCTTTGGTTTTTCCTGTGGTCATGTATGGATGTGAAAGTTGGACTGTGAAGAAGGCTGAATGCTGAAGAATTGATGCTTTTGAACGGTGGTGTTGGAGAAGACTCTTGAGAGTCCCTTGGACTGCAAGGAGATCCAACCAGTCCATTCTGAAGGAGATCAGTCCTGGGATTTCTTTGGAAGGAATGATGCTAAAGCTGAAAATCCAGTACTTTGGCCACCTCATGCGAAGATTTGACTCATTGGAAAATACTCTGATGCTGGGAGGGATTGGGGGCAGGAGGAGAAGGGGCCGACAGAGAATGAGATGGCTGGATGGCATCACTGACTCGATGGATGTGAGTCTGAGTGAACTCTGGGAGATGGTGATGGACAGGGAACCCTGGCAGGCTGTGATTCATGGGGTCGCAGAGTCAGACACGACTGAACGACTGAACTGAACACTAATTGTATCCTTAAAACGTCTCATCTCCAGATGTAATTACATTGTAGACTAAGTCATCTAGACAATAATTTTATTTACAAGGACACAGTTTAGAATACAGCACGTGATTTCTGTTGGTAACTTACCTCTCATTCTTCAATTTGTTTCTTTAAAACATTGTATCTATTTTCTCCATTTTTTCTTAAGATTTACCCTTTATCTTTGAATTTTAGTATTCTTGCTAACGGGTGCCTAGTTCAGAATTGTTTGCATACTCATCCACTTATTCAAATCTTACTTTAAAATCATATGGTATTAAATTTGCATTTTTTAAATTTTCAGTTATTATACCTCCAAATTTTGCTTTTATCTCATTATTGTTTTTTTTTTTTCTTTTACAACTACTGTTACAATGATTGGGTTTTACTTTTCATCCTTTATTTATGTTATTGCTTCCTGTATTTTCCATCTTTTTATGATTCAACTCGTATTGTTTCTGCTGACCAATTTTTAACTCACTAATTAACTGCACAGTTGTGCTAAAACTATTACACATATATTATTTCATTTCACTTTTATTTTTTTTAATTTTATAATTTCTATTTGATTCCTTCAAAATAAGCTTTATTGGGATACTCTTTTACTCATTTGAAGTATGATATTCAGTGTTTTTTTTCTGTAGAGTTATGCAAAGTCACAACAAGAGCTATTTTCCTTAAAAAAAATTTTAATTCTCTGGTGAAATTCTCCATCTGTCCCTCCATACAATTTTACATAAAAATCACAGATATCCTAATTCTTTATTGCTGTTTATTTCCTCATTTGTTCCTGACTCTTTGTGACCCCATGGAATGCAGCATACTAGGCTTCCCTCTCTTCCAACATTTTCTGGAGATAGCTCAAATTCATGTCAACTGACACGCTGATGTTATCCAACCTATTCATGCTCTATCTTCACCTTCTCATACTGCTTTGAATCTGTCCCAGAATAAAGGTCTTTTATCATGAGTTGGCTCTTCAATCAGGTGGCCAAAGTACTAAGCTTCAGCTTCAGCATTAGTTCAGTTCAGTTGCTCAGTCGTGTCCGACTCTTTGCGACCCCATGAATAGCAGCACGCCAGGCCTCCCTGTCCATCACCATCGCCCAGAGTTCACTCAGACTCACATCCATCGAGTCAGTGATGCCATCCAGCCATCTCATCCTTGATCGTCCCCTTCTTCTCCTGCCCCCAATCCCTCCCAGCATCAAAGTCTTTTCCAATGAGTCAACTCACCGCATGAGGTGGCCAAAGGACTGGAGATTCAGCTTCAGCATCATTCCTTCCAAAGAAATCCCAGGGCTGATCTCCTTCAGAATGGACTGGTTGGATCTCCTGGCAGTCCAAGGAACTCTCAAGAGTCTTCTCCAACACCACAGTTCGAAAGCATCTATGCTATGGTGCTCAGCCTTCTTCACAGTCCAACTCTCACATCCATACATGACCACAAGAAAAATCATAACCTTGACTAGCCGGACCTTAGTCGGCAAAGTAATGTCTCTGCTTTTGAATATGCTATCGAGGTTGGTCATAGCTTTCCTTCCAAGGAGCAAGTGTCTTTTAATTTCATGGCTGCAGTCACCATCTGCAGTGATTTTGGATCCCAGAAAAATAAAGTCTGACACTGTTTCCACTGTTTCCCCATCTATTTCCCATGACGTGATGGGACCAGATTCCATGATCTTCATTTTCTGAATGTTGAGCTTTTAGCCAAATTTTTCGCTCTCCTCTTTCACTTTCATCAAGAGGCTTTTTAGCTCCTCTTTACTTTCTGCCATAAAGGTGGTGTTATCTGCATATCTGAGGTTATTGATATTTCTCCAGGCAATCTTGATTCCAGCTTGTGTTTCTTCCAGTCCAGCGTTTCTCATGATGTACTCTGCATATAAGTTAAATAAGCAGGGTGACAATATACAGCTTTGACATGCTCCTTTTCCTATTTGGAACCAGTCTGTTGTTCCATGTCCAGTCCTAAGTGTTGCTTCCTGACCTGCATACGGATTTCTCAAGAGGCAGGTCAGGTGGTCTGGTATTCCCATCTCTTTCAGAATTTTCCACAGTTTATTGTGATCCACACAGTCACAGGCTTTGGCATAGTCAATAAAGCAGATATAGATGTTTTTTTTTTCTGGAACTCTCTTGCTTTTTCCATGATCCAGTGGATGTTGGCAATTTGATCTCTGGTTCCTCTGACTTTTCTAAAACCAGCATGAACATGAGGGAGTTCACGGTTCATGTATTGCTGAAGCCTGGCTTGGAGCATTTTGAGCATTACTTTACTAGCATGTGAGATGAGTGCAATTCTGTGGTAGTTTGAGCATTCTTTTGCATTGCCTTTCTTTTGAATTGGAAGGAAAACTCACCTTTTCCAGTCCTGTGGCCACTGCTGAGTTTTCCAAATTTGCTGGCATATTAAACACAGCACTTCCACAGCATCATCTTTCAGGATTTGAAACAGCTCGACTGGAATTCCATCACCTCCACTAGCTTTTTTCATAGTGACGTTTTCTAAGGCCCACTTGACTTCACTTTCCAAGATGTCTGGCTCTAGATTAGTGATCACATCATCATGATTATCTGGGTCGTGAAGATCTTTTTTGTACAGTTCTTCTGTGTATTCTTGCCACCTCTTCTTAATATCTTCTGCTTCTTAGGTCCATACCATGTCTGTCCTTTATTGAGCCCATCTTTGCATGAAATGTTCCCTTGGTTAATCTAACTTTCTTGAAGAGATCTCTAGTCTTTCCCATTCTGTTGTTTTCCTCTATTTCTTTGCAATGATTGCTGAAGAAGTCTTTCTTATGTCTTCTTGCTATTCTTTGGAACTCTGCATTCAGAGGCTTATATCTTTCCTTTTCTCCTTTTTTTTCACTTCTCTTCCTTTCACATCTATTTGTAAGACCTCCTCAGACAGATATTTTGCTTTTTTGCATTTCTCTTTCATGGGGATGGTCTTGATCCCTGTCTCCTGTACAATGTCAACAACCTTCATCCATAGTTCATCAGGCACTGTATCTATCAGATCTAGGCTTAAATCTATTTCTCTCTTCCACTGTATAATCATAAGGGATTTGATTTAGGTCATACCTGAATGGGCTAGCGGTTTTCCCTACTTCGTTCAAATTGAGTCTGAATTTGTTAATAAGGAGTTCATGATCTGAGCCACAGTCAGCTCCTGGTCTTGTTTTTGTTGACTGTATAGAGCTTCTCCACCTTTGGCTGCAAAGAATAGAATCAATCTGATTTCAGTGTTGACCATCTGGTGGTGTCCATGTGTAGAGTCTTCTCTTGTGTTGTTGGAAGAGGGTGTTTACTATGACCAGTGCATTTTCTAGGCAAAACTCTATTAGTCTTTTCCCTGCTTCATTCTGCATTCGAAGGCCAAATTTGCCTGTTACTCCAGGTGTTTCTTGACTTTAGACTTTTGCATTCCAGTCCCCTATAATGAAAAGGACATCTTTTTTGGATGTTAATTCTAAAAGGTCTTGTAGGTCTTCATTAAACCATTCAACTTCAGTTTCTTCAGCATTACTGGTTGGGGCATAGACTTGAATAACTGTGATATTCAGTGGTTTGCCTCGGATACAAACAGAGATCATTTACGTTTTTGTGATTGCATTCAAGTACTGCATTTCAGACTCTTTTGTTCACCATGATGCCTACTCCATTTCTTCTGAGGGATTCCTTCCCACAGTAGTAGATATAATGGTCATCTGAGTTAAATTCACCCATTCCAATCCATTTTAGTTCGCTGATTCCTAGAATGGCGACGTTCACCGTTGCCATCTCTTGTTTGACCACTTCCAATTTGCCTTGATTCATGGACCTGACATTCCAGGTTCCTATGCAATATTGCTCTTTACAGCTTCAGATCTTGCTTCTATCACCAGTCACATCCACAACTGTGCATTGTTTTTTCTTTGGCTTCATCCCTTCCTTCTTTCTGGAGTTATTTCTCCATTGATCTCCAGTAGCCTATTGGGCAGCTAATGATCTGAGGATTTCCTCTTTCAGTATTCTATCATTTTGCCTTTTCATACTGTTCTTGGGATTCTCAAGGCAAGAATACTGAAGTGGCTTGCCATTCCCTTTTCCAGTGGACCACATTCTGTCAGATCTCTCCACCATGACACATCAGTCTTAGGTTGCCCCACAGGCATGACTTGGTTTCACTGAGTTATCAAGGCTGTGGTCCTAGTGTGATTAGATTGACTAATTTTCTGTGAGTATGGTTTCAGTGTTTCTGCCTCTGATGCCCTCTTGCAACACCCACCATCTTACTTGTATTTCTCTTAACTTGGGCGTGGGTTATCTCTTCACGGCTGCTCCAGCAAAGCACACCCGCTGTTCCTTATCTTGGATGAGGGGTATCTCCTTACTGCCACCGTTCCTGACCTTCAATGTGGGATAGCTCCTCTAGGCCCTCCTGTGCCTGCTCAGCCACCGCTCCTAGGGTTGCTCCTCCCGGCTGCTGGCCCTGGCCTCTGGCGTGGGTGGCTCCTCCCAGCTGCTGCCCCTGGCCTCGGGCCCGGGGTGGCTCCTCAGGATCACCGCCGCTGGCCTCGGGCGTGAAGTGGCTTCTCCCAGCCACTCCTGACCTTGGACATGGGGTGTCTCCTCCTGGCCACCACTGGCCTTAGACGCTGGGTAGCTCCTCCCAGCCACCGCCCTGACCTCGACATGGGGTGGCTCCTCCCGGCCGCCACTGACCTTGGACACGGGGTAGCTCCTCTCAGTCACCACCGCTGACCTCGGACGTGGGGTGACTCCTCCTGGCCGTTCCTGCGCCGTCACAGCCTGGCCCTCTGGGCCACTGTCCCTGGCTTCGGACGTGGGGTAACTCTCGGCCGCGCTTAGTGTGCCAGCCAGCCACCGCCACCTGTGTTTAGTACTTCCAATTAATATTCAGGGTTGATTTCATTTAGGATTGACTGATTTGATCTCCTTGCAGCCCAAGGTACTCTCAAGAGTCTTCTCCAACACCACAGTTCAAAAGCATCTATTCTTTGGCACTCAGCCTTCTTTAAGGTCCAAATCACACATCCATACATTACTACTGGAAAAACCATGGCTCAGTATTAATGGGCCTTTGTTGGCACTGATGTCTCTGCTTTCTAATACACTGTGTAGATTTGTCATAGCTTTTCTTCCAAAGAACAAATATCTTTGAATTTCATGGCTACAGTAACCATCTGCAGTGATTTTGGAGCCCCCCAAAATAAAGTATCTCACTGTTTCCATTGTTTTGCCATCTATTTGCCATGAAGTGATGGAACCAGATGCCACGATCTTGGTTTTTTGAATGTTGAGTTGTAAGGCAGTTTTTCCACTCGCCTCTTTCACTTTCATCAAGAAGCTCTTTGCTTTCTCTTCATTTTCTTCTGTAAGGGTGGTGTCATCTGCATACCTGAGTCATTGATATTTCTCCCAGCAGTCTTGATTCCAGGTTGTGCTTCATCCAGCCCAGCATTTTGCATAATGTAAATAAGTCTGCATATAAGGTAAATAAACAGGATGACAATATACAGCTTTGACATACTCCTTTCCCAATTTGGAATAAGTCCATAGTTTCAAGTCTGGTTCTAACTGTTGTTCCTTGATCTGCATACTTTTTTCTCAGGGTGCGGGTAAGGTGGTTTGGTATTCCCATCTCATAAGAATTTTCCACAGTTTTGTGTGATCCATGCAGTCAAAGGCTTCAACATAGCCAATAAAGCAGAAGTAGATCTTTTTTTCTGGAATTATCTTGCTTTTTCTATGATCCAATGGATATTGACAGTTTGATCTTTGGTTCCTCTAAATCCAGATTGAACATCTGGCTGTTCTTGTTTCACATATGGCTTAAGCATAGCTTAGAGAAATTTGAGCATTACTTTACTAACATTTGAAATGAGTGCAATTGTGTGGTAGTTTGAACATCCTTTGGCATTGCCCTTCTTTGTGATTGGAATGAAAACTGACATTTTTCAGTCCTATGGTCCCTGCAGAGTTTTCCAAATCTGCCTGCATATTGAGTGCAGCAATTTAACAGCATCATCCTTTAGGATTTGAAATAACTCAGCTGGAATTTCATCACCTCCACTAGCTTTGGTCTTAGTGGTGCTTCCTAAGGCCCACTTGACTTTACACTCCACAATGTCCGGATCTAGGTGAGTGATTACACCATCGTGGTTATCCAGGTCATGAAGATCTTTTTTGTATTGTTCTATGTATTCTTGCAACCTCTTCTTGATATCTTCTGCTTCTTTTAGGTCCATACCATTTCCGTCCTCATGAAATATTGCCTTGGTATCTCCAATTTTCTTGAATAATTATCTAATGTTTCCCATTTTATTGTTTTCCTCTTTCTTTGCATTGATCACTTAAGAAGGCTTTCTTGTCTCTCCTTGCTGTTCTTTGGAACACTATATTCAGATGGGTACATCTTTCCTTTTTCTTTTGCATTTTGCTTGTCTTCTTTTCTCAGCTGTTTGTAAGGCTTCTTCAGGAAACCATTTTGCATTTTTGGTTTGACTTTTCTTGGGGGTGGTTTTCAGCACCACCTCCTGTACAATGTTATGAACCTCTGTCCATAGTTCTTCAGGCACTGTATCAGATCTAATCTCTTGAATCTATTTCTCACTTCCACTATATAATCATAAAATATATGATTTAGGTCATACCTGAATGGCCTAATGGTTTCCCTTACTTTCTTCAACTTAAATCTGAATTTTGCAATAAGAAGTTCACAACCTCAGCTCCCAGTCTTGTTTTTGCTAACTGTATATAGCTTGTCTATCTGGCAGCAAGGAATTTAATCAACCTAATTTTGATATTGACCATCTGGGGTTGTCCATGTGTAGAGTCATCTCTTGTGTTGTTGGAAGAGAATGTTTTACATGACCAATGCATTCTTTTGGCAAAATTCTGTTTTGCCCTGCTTTGCCCTGCTTCATTTTGTACCCTAAACCCCGACTTGCCTGTGTCTCCAGGTATCTCTTGACCTAAATACTTGCATCTCTTTTATTTACTTCATACACTTTAGCCATTTGGATTTTTTTTTTTTTTTGTATGCCAGTTAATTTGTTACTGAATGCCGTACATAGTTAATAAAGACTGTAGAAAGCCCAGATGACATTATATTCCTTTAGAAGTGCAACTTCCTTTTTCTCTGCTAAGTAGAGCTCTTTCTCAAAACAGGCGTAAGCTGAGTTGTTTTGAAGCAAGAACTTGGTAAGACTTCTTGTTGTTTCTCTCTACTCTCATCCCCTATTCCTAAAGAATAATTCTCCAGGGCTTTTTGGCTGTCAATTAGAGCTGTTAATTGTGATTTTTCTCCCTAATAATTCTTGAACTCTGATACTTCTTTTCTTTGGGTAAAGACCATGAAAACTAATTCTTTTTCAAACTGAATTTCTTCTTGCCTTTTTAACCCTCTTCTTCATTAAGTTTCAAAATTTGTTATATATATATTATAGAGAAACTTACTGTGTATCAAAGCCTCTTTGATATCCAGTTTTATAGTTTCAAAATCCTGTAATATGCTAAAATTTTCACCTATTTTTCTATCCCCCTCGATTTAGCTTTATAAAGTGGTAAAGTATGGATTATCAGATTCTTAGCATAGTCAGTATTGGCAAGACCCCAGTGAAAAAAAGATGCTTTAAAAATTAGCTTATCTTGCTAAGGGTATCCATTCTCCAAAATCTTAACAGCCTGTATTTTCTTCTTGTAGTTTTAGGAGTTCTATGATTCCATTAAGCAGATAATTTTTTTTTTCTGAAATTCCTTTTTATTTTCTTTTTCGTTTCTTATATGATATTATACATGTTTCAATGCCATTCTCCCAAATCATACCACCCTCTCCCTCTCCCACAGAGTCCAAAAGACTGTTCTATACATCTGTGTCTCTTTTGCTGTCTCAAATACAGGGTTATTGTTACCATCTTTCTAAATTCCATATATATGCATTAGTATACTGTATTGGTGTACCCCAATGTTCATCACAGCACTGTTTATAATATCCAAAACGTGGAAGCAACCTAGATGTCCATCAGCAGATGAATGCATAAGAAAGCTGTGGCACATATACACAATGGAGCATTACTCAGCCATTAAAAAGAATACATTTGAATCAGTTTTAATGAAGTGGATGGAACTAAGCAGATAATTTTAAAATTTCAAAACCTTTTCTTGTTCTCACAGGAAATAGCATTCTTATACAAACTTTTTTTTATATTCATAAAATGATGTTATATTATATAAGGTGATCCTGAGATTTTTTTGCTTATTTTTAAATTTATTCACAAATGAGAACACTTGCAGTTTTTCATATACAAATTTTTATCATGTTTTGGGACGAGTGTTGTACACATTTTGTAAAATGCCTTTAGAATTTTTTTTTTGTTTTTTTCTATTCCCTAAAATACTTTAAATAGCACTAAGATTATCTCATCTTTAAAGTTTTGGAAGAATTCTCTTGTGAAATTATTTGGACCTGGAACTTTTTGGTGATATTCCTCAACTACTTTATTTTTTTCAATGAATTTTTTCCTGTTTAAATATTGTCTATATTGTGGTCAATTTTGGCAAGCCTTATAATACAGAGATTTATTTGTTAAACTCACTCAACATTTACTGCAAATAATCTTTTTTGGTTTTAAATTTTAAATTAAAATATTATTTCTTTGTATAATTTTGAATGTGTTGTTTTTGTTTTCTTTTTCATTTTTTAAATGAAAGTAGATAATAATTTGTCTAACATTTGCTTTTTTAAAAGTCTGACATTCATTAACTAGTTTTTTTCCTGTTTGTTATTAAATATTCTTGGACCATAAAGAAAGCTGAGTGTTAAATAACTGATGCTTTCAAATTGTGCTAGAGAAGACTCTTGGGAGTCCCTTGAACTACAAGGCGATCAAACCAATCAACCCTAAAGGAAATTAACACTCCATGTTTATTGTAAGGATTGTTGCTGAAGCTCCAATACTTTGCCTACCTGATACAAGAGCCAACTCATTGGAAAAAACCCTGATACTTGGAAAGTTTGAAGGCAAAAGAAGAAGTAGACAGCAGAGGATGACTTGGTTAGATAGCATCGTCAATTTAATGGACATGCATCTGAGCAAACTCTGGATATTAGTGAAGGACAGAGTAGCCTGTCATGCTACAGTGAGGTCGCAAAGAGTTGAATACGTCTTAGTGACTGAACAACAACAACAAAAAATACACTTAGAAAAAACAAGAGTAAATGCAAATCAAGAGTGTATGTTTTGTTGAAGGTAATAATAAATGAGAGTTCAATATATTACATAAGTGTAGTCGAAGATTACAATATCAATTTTCAAATAATCTTGTGTTTTTCAAGTCTGCATCAGATTATGCTCCCTGATATAACTATCAATTTAATATAAATGAAGAGGTATACCACAAGAATGGAATAAGAAAAAAAAATACCAGATAACTCTACAGGACAGTTCAATGTCTACACTGATCTTAATAACCAAATTTTTATTTGTTCTTTTGCTTTTGTTACAGGGAAGATCCAGTTATGACTTCATGTTGGATCTGTTTCTTTTAGTTTAACCTCTGCTTCCTATTGCTCTTGTTCACTTAAAAAAAAGGTATTGTTTATACACAATGAAATTGCCTTGGAGAACCCCGCCAATTACCTAAATATTAAACCAAAGTGCCTTTGTTCAGGAACCTGTCTACTTATGAGTTGCTACAGGGAGAATAAAATGAGCGTATCCCCTCCCCAAGGCTTGCCATTCTAGGATATATTTAAAAAGTTAATTATTTTTTACTTTCTTTCCTCACTTCCCTCCATCTCTGTTCTGTAAAACAACTTGGCCTCCAGACCCTGAAAAGAAGGTTATTTTGAGACATTGGTCTGCCATTTTCTCTGTCAGCCAGCTTTCTGGATAAAGTCCTATTCCTTGCTTCAATACTTTGTCTCTGATTTTATTGGCCTATCATGTGGCAAGCAGAATGAGCTTGAACTCAGTAACACTTTCTTTTGGTTAACTCTGTGTTTGATTTATTTTGCTTAATACATTTATTTTAATTTATTTACCATTAAATTATATAATTTTACTCTGAAAACTCTTTAATCTATGTCTTACATTCCCTTTAAAAACATTTTTTCATTCAAGTATCAATGACATACATTTGCAATAATAACATTGTATTTCTACAGTAAATAATACAATAATAAAGTCAAATAATATTAAATGCCCATGATTGTAGAGACAAAAGGAAATTATATAAATATTTGATTGATCCAAAGGCAGAAAATAGATGAGAAGGAGACGTATAAAAAGGAAGATGAGGAGTTCCCTGATAGTGCTATATTTAGGGCTGGGTGCACAGCACAGCCAAAAATAATAATAATAAAAGGAAGATGAATGGACAACAGAGATAGAGTTTGGTAGATGGTAGATTGAATCCCTTACATATAGATGATGGTCTTGGTTTAATGCTAAGTTGTGTCTGACTCTTGTGACCCCACCGACTGTAGCCTACCAGGCTCTTCTTCCCAGGGGATTCTCCAAGTAAGAATACTGGAGTGGGATGCCATTTCCTTCTCCAGGGGATCTTCTCAACCCAGAAATCAAACCCTGGTCTCCTGCATTTCTGGAAGATTCTTTACTGACTGAACTATCAGGGAAGCCCTGATGCTTCCCTTGGGGCTCAGCTGGAAAAGAATCTGCCTGAAATTCAGGAGACCTGGGTTTGATCCCTGGGTTGGGAAGATCCCATGGAGAAGGGAACAGCTATCCACTCTAGTATTCTGGACTGGAGAATTCCATGGACTGTATAGCTCATGAGATCACAAAGAGTCAGACAGGACTGAGCGACTTTCACCTTGACTTTCAACATTATGTTAAACAGTATTGGAGATAAAGTATCACATTTTTTGGTTACTATAGTTTGAAATTGTTGTGAAACTATAGGTTGATATAGATTGTGATACTTTATCTCCATTACTGCAAGTGGATTCTTACCAGCTGAGCCACTAGGAAAGAATGATTTTGAAAGTATTGCTTAATGCAATTAGAAACTTAAGAACTGAGAACAAAGACAAAGATGTTTTTATTTAGAGAGTATATCATTATATAGAAAGGACAATAGAAATTTAGGAAAAAATGCTAAAAATATTAAGAAAATTTTGTGATGTTGGAGGATATAAAATTATTATAGAAAAATTAAAATATTTCACTTATAAAATTAAAACCCATTAAAATATATAACAAGCTAGAAAACTCAATTATATAGCTGAAATAAATAAAACCATAGGCATGATTATTTTAAATATACATAACTTAGTGAAGAAGATTGTGAACCATTTCCTAAAGTACCAAAATTAGACATGTTTTTTCAAAGGACTTCTCTCTTAACTCAGTTTATATTTGTAATGCAATCTTTAAAATAATAAAAGGTTTATTTATTTTTGAAACCAGGCAAATTAATTATAAGGTTTATATGGAAAAAATAATTAAATTAGTAAAAAATGAAAAAAAAAACCCAGATGCTGTGTAAGTATGTGTATACATAGGTATAAACTATATAGATTCAAAAATTAAGTTAGTGGAAGTCTATACTAGTTATCAATGTATTTCCTCTCAGTTCAAAATTCACTCTGCAATACTTACTCTGTGAGAAAGCATGGAATTCTTTCAGTATTTCTCCTTCACGGGAAGCACAATGTTAAGCTTAGTAGACAGTACTAAAGGGACATTATAAGATAAATAAGTTTCATTTCTGGTTCTAGTGGTTATACTTTGAGTCAGTGGTATGAGTATGAGGATATCCAATTGTGTGTATGTGTGTGTGCTGTTGCCTCAGTTGTGTCTGACTCTTTGAGACCCTACAGACAGTAACCTACCAGGGTCCTTTGTCCATGAGATTCTCCAGGCAGGAATACTGAAGTGGGTTGCCATACCCTCCTCCAGGGAAGGTTCTCCACCCAGGGATCAAATCCTATATCTCTTATGTTTCCTGAACTGGCGAGCAGGTTATTTACTACTGGTGCCACCTGAGAAGCCCCATGTCCAGTGCTACTCTATCTCAACCACTTGTCCAGAAATGGTGGTCTCTTGGTTTCCACTCATCCTTGGTGAGAGCAGATAATCACATACCTGTGGATTGAAATGTATGAATGCTATACACTTTTCTAAGCATCCTGCCTCCCCCAACACCTTGACTCATTCTGATCTTTTGTCTTCTAGATGTTGTATCAAATGGCCAAGGCTTTAGTTCTCTCAACACAGACCATGTATATGCCAGGACTACTTCCAATACAGGCACCCTCTAAACACCTGTCTGCCTGGCCACCAGTTTCAGCTCATCTGCACCACAGAGCATTGTTTCTTGCTTGTTCAGTGATTGTAGAACAAAACATTCCTGGGAAAACTAGCAACATTCTCTGCTACTCAGTGGGCTGAAATTTCACCTTATGCAATGAAATCTGAACCATATTGTTGGGAAAGGGGTCTCCCTTTGAAGTTTGTCCTTCCTTGGACACTGCTCCTCAGCGACAAGGTACCCTATGAGGCCTCTTACATCTCATAGCTACTATTTATTATAGCTTAATAATTCTTTATATGGAATATCTCCCTGTTTAAATTACTGGGAATTTTCTGTATACTGATAAGAACCAGAACTATACAGAATTAGTTCCTAGAATAGTTTTAGGAGATAGTACACTTAAGATGAGATTTTGGGCTTTGTATTATTGGGATTAAGTGTCATGTCAAGATCTTTGATAATGGAAGTCCAATTCTAGCAAGGATGACATGTGGTGGCATCACAAAATCAGTCACTTTTCATCTGTGTTTGTCAAGGTCTCATCTCAACTATTGATATTTTGATACAAATAATTATTTGTGTGGGGAATTGTTTTTTGCTTTGTGATATGTTCAGCAGCATCCCTGACCTTTTCCCACTACATGGGAGTAGCATCCCCACCAAATTTTGACAACTAAAAATATCTTCAGGCATTACCTCATGTCCTCTGAGTGAGTGAGGCCAAAATGCTCCTGGATGAGAGTGCTGAATTGATTATGATGAAATTGAGGGTGCAAGTTACTGCTGTACTCAACAATTATGATAGCAATGATAACTATAAAAACCTTAAAGACTGTGCAGTGGATTCTTTCAACACACTTGAACACCTGTAGAGAAAAAATGGCAAGCTCAAGTCTGATCATTCATAACTCAGTTCCAAAAACTTAATACCTTACATGACAATGCTAAAATAATGATTTATTTCTTGTTACTGCTGAAAATTAAACACAAATTTAATCATGCAGGTTTTTTAATTACAAAGACAGCTGAATTCATAATCTTGCAAGTTGCTCATGAGACTATTATGGTATAGATTGATAAAGAATGGGGTTATGAAAATTGGGATTTTTAGATGAAATAAGCAATTTTGAATGTGCAATCTATTCTGAGCTTGAAAATAGCTTGTCTGCAACCTTTCCTCCTGGGAACTTTTCAGGAGATTTATTGGCATGGAACATGGCAAGGTCTATCCTCCAAGGTGATGAATGATTGCATGTTAAGCCACTAACTATAAAAGAAAAAAAAAAAAACTTGGAAGGCTTTCTTGAATCATGGGGAAGCATAAGTTTGAATGTGGTAGTTTAACCCATTTACAAAGTCACACATAAGATGGCTGATTCTGACTGAGTATCAGCACAACAGAAGCGTTCTATTAAATTCAGTTTGCATCATAAACCAGTCTTCACTTTGGTCCTTACGATCCATCAAATCCAGTGATAACCAAAAGTGTCCATGAAAAATAAGAATGCTTATTGAACCTTTGGAAAACACTAATTGAGGAATCAGCGGACATTTTTTAGAACTTTGGAGCAAATATAAAGCTCTTTTGACAGATGTATGTCCATATACTTCATTCCCTGAAAATGTCTGACTTAGTGGAAAAGTGAGATGACTTACCAAAGGCACAGTTACAGTGCCAACTGATGGATATTATTGTGAAACAGTGTGCCGATTTTTGTGTCGTCCTTTGTCCCCCATAGCCTGGTTCCAAGAATTCATAGTTGAAAATGAGAGTGATTCCTCTCACTATATTTTTTTCTCACTATTAACCCATTAATAAAATTTGGTTTTTCTTCCTTTCTAAAAAAAATCTTTTATCTTCACTGGCTTGAGGAGCTTAGTTCTCAAAGAGGAAAATCTTCCACCAAGAGAAACAGCAGTTTCTATTGAACGGGAAAATGATAATATCAACTGATCAATATCTCTCATTACGCACTAAATCAACAGACAGAGGAGCTAAACTATTAACAGATGAGATTGATTATAATCACCAAAGGGATATTTGTTTGCTACAACACAATGGAGGCAAGGAAAACCATACATGGAACTCAGAGCATTCTTTAGAGTCTCTCTTGTCACTTCCTGGACCAATATTAAAAATTAATGGAAAAATAAAGCAAAAAAAAAAAAAAAAAGCTGGCAACTTATAAATCAGATCCTGTGACAATAAAATTTTAAGTCAGTCTATTGGACAAATAAACCAGCTCAACTGATGTTCTCGCTGATGGCAAGGGAAATATGGAATGAGTATCTGAAAAAGGGAAATATGGAATGATAGGTAAATATGAACTACAACTTCATGGCCTATTTAAGAAGGGAGGATTGTAAAATGTATTCATCATCTAAGGCTACCACAACAAAATATCAGAGACTACCACAGACTGGGTGGCTTATCAACAGAAATTTGTTTCTCACAGTTCTTTAGGATAAAGGTCTAGCACCAGGGGCTCAGCTGCTTTGATTTCTTCTGAGGCCACTATCATTAGCTTGCAGGCTGCCACCTTTTCCTTTTGTCCTCTCATACCATTTCCTCTATGTATGCATCACCTGTGTATCTTTCCCATATTTTCTCCTTATAACAATAACAGTCAAATTGAATTAGAGGTCACCCTAAGTAATTCACTTAGTTACTTCCTTAAAGGGTCTATCTCTAAACACTATCTTCAAATACGTTTGAGGTACTAGGGGTTAGGGCTACAACATATGAAAGCATTCCATAAGTTCTCTTTGCTTATTTTATGATAGCTGCCAACACACTCTTGGGAAAGATATGATTCATGTTCAATTCAAGTCCAGCTCCCTCACTAAAGCCACTGGGCACATGCAGACTGTATAGGATCACTCACACAAAAGGACACCTCTTCAAGCCTGTGATAGGTAACTATTTCACATAATTTGATAGAGATGGAAAAGGTTAAGCAGAATGAGAAGACAGAATAATGCATTTTGAATAAGGAAATAAGAAAAAAAAATCCTGAAAAAAAACCCCGACTAATTAAAAGTATAATTTAGCAGATGATAGTTCATTCTTAGTGATAAAAATGTCAAATGAACAAGGGAAAATGATAGATGAACACTGAGAATTTTAACAAGGCACTGGAAATTTTAAAAAAGAATCAGAACTGAAGAGTACCATAACTGAAATGGAAAACACACTAGAAGGAATTAAAAGCAGATTAGGTGAAAGGGGGCTCAGTAGTACAGAATCTGACTGCTAATGTAGGAGATGTGGGTTCAGTCCCTGGGTTAGGAAGATCCCCTGGAGAAGGAAATGACAACCCACTCCAGTATTCTTGCCTGGGAAATCCAACATACAGAAGAGCCTGTCAGGCTACAGTCCATGGGGTTGCAAAAGATTTGGGCATGACTTAACGACTAAACAACAACAACAAAAAAAGATGATAAGGAAAAATGCATAAAACATATGGAACATCGTATAATTTAAATCCCTCATTCAGAACAGCAAAAACAACAACAAACAAAAAGAGAAGAGTTTAAGGGACTTTTGGGACAAAAACAAGTATGTCATCATTTGAGTATAGAGGCTCCAGAAGAAGAGAAAGAGTAAAAAAGTATTTGAGAAAATTATGGCTGAAAACTTCCTGAACCTGAAGAAGGAAATAGATATCCAGTTTCAGGAAGGGCTGCTGCTGCTGCTGCTGCTAAGTCGCTTCAGTCGTGTCCGACTCTGTGCGACCCAATAGACAGCAGCCCACCAGGCTCCCCCGTCCCTAGGATTCACCAGGAAAGAACACTGGAGTTGGTTGCCATTTCCTTCTCCAATGCATGAAAGTGAAAAGTAAAAGTGATGTTGCTCAGTCGTGCCCAACTCTGTGCGACCCCCTGGATTGCAGCCCACCAGGCTCCTCCATCCATGGGATTTTCCAGGCAAGAATACTGGAGTGGGGTGTAATGCAGAGAGTCCCAAACAAGATGAATGCAAAGAGATCAATACCAAGATGTATCATAATTAAGATGGCAAAAATTCAAGATGAGAGAATTCTAAAGGCAGCAATACATTGAGGGGATTTTCAAAATGATGGAGGAGTAAGAGTGGGAGATCACCTTCCTCCCCACAAATACATAAAAAATTCATCTGCATGTAGAACAACTCCTATAGAACACCTTATGAATGCTGGCAGAAGGTTGAGGTAGGGCAAATGATATGAGAAAATAAAGAGGCAAATTATTTGGGATAAGGACTTGTGCCTTGGGGATGGAAAAGTGAAGGAAGAAAAGTTTCCACACTGAGAAGACTCAACAGTGACAGGAACAGGAGAAAGCCTTGGAATCTCAAGGGGAATGAAGCAACAAGTGCTTGGAAGGCAAAACAGAGAAAATTCACCACAGGGATCTTTGTCAAAACAACACTTCTTAGATTAGATGCTGTTTACATGCGGCCCACCATGGCAAAAGTGGTCTGGGTGGCTGAGGCTCAAGCTTCAGTGGTTAGACCCCAGCGAGAGGACTGGGGTTGACTGCCCTGAAGATACTCTGAAAGGAGCTAGTATGACATAGCTGAAGAAGTCCAGGGAAAAGCCTGGGCCCTCCAGTGGGGCAGAGATCATTGCCGTGGGAACCTTCTAATTCCCTGCAATAACAGACCACAGAACTTTGCCTTCATAAGTACCATAGGTAAGACAAGCCATGGCTGTGGACTGTGACCCCAAAGGCAGATCCACCAAAGCCAGTGCTGATTGTCAACAGTGAGACTACCTGTGAATGCAGTTTATGATCCGTGAGGAGGAATCGTGGGTTAATTCATCACTGCCAGGGTCAGCATGGGTGCCATAGATGGGGAACAGGAGGCCACTGTAATTCCAACCCCAGGGTTCACAGCTGCCACCAAGCTATGAGTGGGTGAAGGTTACTTCCCACACCTTCCTGGGAGCCTGTGCAGCTTGGCCCTGCCAAGGGACTCATGGTCCAGGGCCAACTTCTCTGGAGAAACGCATGATCCATCTCAGATGATGGTGAATTCCTGCAGGCCTTCATCACAGCAGGCACTCTCCACACCCCAATTGTGTCTGGGTGTCCCTCCCTTTCCCCAGCCCAACTGAGCAGCTGAGCCCTAATAAGCCTCTAAACTTGAGCCCTAATAAGCCCCTCTTATCTGGGCAAGGAAGAGACACTGGAGGGCTGCCTACAAATAGAGGTGGGGCCAAAACCAAAACTGAGCACCAGAGGCTGTGTGAACAAAGAAGAGGAAGGGAATTCACTCCTGCAGCTGCAGGTGAATTGGATTCAGTTCAGTTCAGTTCAGTCGCTCAGTCGTGTCCAACTCTTTGCAACCCCATGAACTGTAGCACACCAGACCTCCCTGTCGATCACCAACTCCCGAAGTTCACTCAGATTCACGTCCATTGAGTCAGTGATGCCATCCAGCCATCTCATCCTCTGTCGTATCCTTCTCCTCTTGCCCCCAATCCCTCTCAGCTTCAAAGTCTTTCCAGTGAGTCAACTATTCGCATGAGGTGGCCAAAGTACTGGAGTTTCAGCTTTAGCATCATTTCTTTCAAAGAAATTCCAGGGCTGATCTCCTTCAGAATGGACTTGTTGGATCTCCTTGCAGTCCAAGGGACTCTCAAGAGTCTTCTCCAACGCCACAGTTCAAAAGCATCAATGCTTCGGTGCTGAGCCTTCTTCACAGTCCAACTCTCACATCCATACATGTATAAATCCCCACAATTTAATCTGCGATTTTAGACGTTGGCAGCAATTGTGAACTTGGAAGAAAGTTCAAGCTGGAGTAAGGCCAGATGTGAGTTTGAACTGACCTCAGAGCACCAACAGCAGGTCCAGAGACCTTCCAGTATATCTGAGGAATTCCTGAGTAGGCAGATTGACTGGTACTCACTGTGTGGCAAGACAACTGAGGACATAAGAGGACATTCTTCTTTTTTTTTAATATAAATTTATGTATTTTTTAAATTGGAGGTTAATTACTTTATAATATTTTATTAGTTTTGCCATACATCAATATGAATCTGCCATGGGTGTACACATGTTCCCCATCCTGAACTCCCACCCACCTCCCTCCCCGTACCATCCCTCTGGGTCATCGTAGTGCACCAGCCCCAGTCATACTGTATCATGCATCAAACCTGGACTGGTGCTTCATTTCATATATGATATTATACATGTTTCAATGCCATTCTCTCAAATCATCCCACCCTCTCCCTCTCCCATAGAGTCCAAAAGACTGTTCTACACATCTGTATCTCTTTAATAATTACCTTAAACGTAAATGGGTTTAAAGTCCCAACTGAAAGACAAAGACTGGCTGAATGGATACAAAAAAAATATATATATATATACCACTATATATGTTTTCTACATGAGGACATTATTCTTACTGCCACTCTCTCTATATATATTTATATTGTCTTTTTTCAATATTGTTCTATTGTTCTTCTTTTTATTATTCCTTTAATTTTTAATATTTATTTTTAACTTATTGGTGATTGCTTTACAATATTAGTTTGATTTCTGTCACACATCAACATGAATTAACCGTAAGTGTACATATGGCCCCCTCTTTCTTGAATCTCCTTCCCACCTCCCACACTTTCCCACCCCTATAGGTTACTACAGAGCCCCAGTTTGAGTTTCCTGAGTCACACAGCAAATGTCTATTGTCTATCTATTTGCATATGTTAATGTATATACTTCCATGCTACTCTCTCCATTCACCTCACCCTCTCCCTCCTATCCTCCAACATTCTCTGTAAGTCTGTTCTCTATGGCAGTGTTGCCACTTCTGCTCTGCAAATAGGTTCATCAGTACCATCTCTCTAGATTATATATATATATATATACATATATATATATATATATATATATGCATTAATACATAATGTTTATTTTTTCTTTCTGACTTGCTTCACTCTGTATAATAGGCTCTAAATTAATCCAGCTCATTATAACTGACTCACATGTGTTCCTTTTTATGGCAGAGTAGTACTCCATTGTATATATGTATGACTGCTTCTTTATACATTCATCTGTTGATGCACATCTAGGTTGCTTCCATGTCTTAGCTATTTTAAATAGTGCTTCAATGAATATTGGGGTACATGTGTCTTTTTCAATTTTGATTTCTTCAGAGCATGTGCTTAGAAGTGGCATTGCTGGGTTGTGTAGTGGTTTTACTCCTGTTTTTTAAGGGAATCTCCATATTGTCTTCCATAATGGCTGTATCAATTTATATTCACACCAGCAGTGCAAAAGTGTTCCTTTTTCTTCACACCCTCTCCAGCACTTGTTGTTTGTGGATTTTTTTTTGATGATGGCCAATTTGACCAGTGTGAAGTGACATGTCATTTTAGTTTTGATTTGAATTTATCTAATAATAAGTGAGATTGAACATTTATTCATCTGTTTATTAGCCATAGGTATGTCTTTGGAGCAATGTGTGTTTAGTTCTTCTTTTGCCCAGTTTTTGATTGGGTTGTTTGTTTTTCTGGTATGAAACCTTAGTAAGATGGTAGGTGTTGCAAGAGGGCATCAGAGGGCAGACACACTGAAACCATACTCACATAAAACTAGTCAATCTAATCACACTAGGACCATAGCCTTGTCTAACTCAATGAAACCAAGTCATGCTTGTGGGGCAACCCAAGACAGGTGGGTCATGGTGGAGAGGTCTGACAGAATGTGGTCCACTGGAGAAGGGAATGGCAAACCACTCCAGTATTCTTGCCTTGAGAACCGCATGAACAGTATGAAAAGACAAAATGCTAGGATATCAAAAGAGGAACTCACCAGGTCACTAGGTGTTAGCATAGGTCCCCAATATGCTACTGGAGATCATTGGTGAAATAACTTGGGAAATAATGAAGGGATGTAGCCAAAGCAAAAACAATACCCAGTTGTGGATATGACTGGTGACAGAAGCAAGATCCGATGCTGTAAAGATCAATATTGCATAGGAACCAGGAATGTCAGGTCCATGAATCAAGGCAAATTGGAAGTGGTCAAACAAGAGATGGCAAGGTTGAACATCGACATTCTAGGAATCAGCGAACTAAAATGGACTGGAATGGGTGAACTTAACTTAGATGACCATTGTATCTACTACTGTGGGCAGGAATACCTTAGGAGAAATGGAGTAGCCATCATGGTGAGCAAAAGAGTCTGAAATGCAGTACTTGGATGCACTCTTAAAAACGACAGAATGATCTCTGTTCATCTCCAAGACAAACCATTGAATATCAGAGTTATCCAAGTCTATGCCCCAACGAGTAACTCTGAAGAAACTAAAGTTGAATGGTTTAATGAAGACCTACAAGACCTTTTAGAACTAACACCCCAAAAAGATGTCCTTTTCATTATAGGGGACTGGAATGCAAAAGTCGAAAGTCAAGAAACACATGAAGTAAAAAGCAATTTTGGTTTTGGAATGTGAAATGAAGCAGGGCAAAGACAATAGAGTTTGCCAAGAAAATGCACTGGTCATAGTAAACGCCCTCTTCCAACAACACAACAGAAGACTCTACACATGGACATCACCAGACGGTCAACACTGAAATCAGATTGATTCTATTCTTTACAGCCAAAGATGGAGAAGCTTTATACAGTCAACAAAAACAAGACCAGGAGCTGACTGTGGATCAGATCATGAATTCCTTATTGCCTAATTCAGACTTAAATTGAACAAAGTAGGAATAACCACCAGACCATGCAGGTATGACCTAAATCAAATCCCTTATGATTATACAGTGGAAATGAGAAATAGATTTAAGAGCCTAGATCTGATAGATAGAGTGCCTGATGAACTATGGAATGAGGTTCATGACCTTGTACAGAAGACAGGGATGAAGACCATCCCCATGGAAAAGAAATGCAAAAAAGCAAAATGGCTGTCTGGGGAGGCCTTACAAATAGCAGTGAAAAGAAGAGAGGCGAAAAGCAAAGGAGAAAAGGAAAGATAAAAGCATCTGAATGCAGAGTTTCAAAGAATAGCAAGAAGAGATAAGAAAGCCTTCTTCAGCGATCAATGCAAAGAAAGAGAGGAAAACAACAGAATGGGAAAGACTAGAGATCTCTTCAAGAAAACTAGGGACACCAAGGGAATATTTCATGCAAAGTTGGGCTCAATAAAGGACAGAAATGGTATGGACCTAACAGAAGTAGAAGATATTAAGAATAGATGGCAAGAATGCATTGAAGAACTGTACAAAAAGGATCTTCATGACCCAGATAATCATGATGATGTGATCACTAATCTAGAGCCAGACATTTTGGAAAGTGAAGTCAAGTGGGCCATAGAAAGCATCACTACGGACAAAGCTGGTGGAGGTGATGGAATTCCAGTTGGGCTGTTTCAAATCCTGAAAGATGATGCTGTGAACGTGCTGCACTAAATAAGCCAGCAAATTTGGAAAACTCAGCTGTGGCCACGGGACTGGAAAAGGTCAGTTTTCATTGCAATTCCAAAGAAAGGCAATGCCAAAGAATGCTCAAACTACTGCACAATTGCACTCATCTCACCTGCTAGTAAAGTAATGCTCAAAATGCTCCAAGCCAGGCTTCAGCAATATGTGAACCGTGAACTCCCTCATGTTCATGCTGGTTTTAGAAAAGTCAGAGGAACCAGAGATCAAATTGCCAACATCCACTGGATCATGGAAAAAGCAAAGAGTTCCAGAAAAACATCTATATCTGCTTTATTGACTATGCCAAAGCCTGTGACTGTGTGGATCACAATAAACTGTGGAAAATTCTGAAAGAGATGGGAATAGCAAACCAACTAACCTGCCTCTTGAGAAATCTGTATGCAGGTCAGGAAGCAACAGTTAGAACTGGACATGGAACAACAGACTGGTTCCAAATAGGAAAAGGAGTATGTCAAAGCTGTATATTGTCACCCTGCTTATTTAACTTCTATGCAGAGTACATCATGAGAAATGCTGGACTGGAAGAAACCAAGCTGGAATCAAGATTGCTGGGAGAAATATCAATAACCACAGATATGCAGATGACACCACCCTTATGGCAGAGAGTGAAGAGGAGATAAAAAGCCTCTTAATGAAAGTGAAAGAGGAGAGCCAAAAAGTTGGCTTAAAGCTCAACATTCAGAAAATGAAGATCATGGCATCCGGTTCCATCACTTCATGGGAAATAGATGGGGAAACAGTGGAAACAGTGTCAGATTTTATTTTTTGGGGCTTCAAAATCACTGCGGATGGTGACTTCAGCCATTAAATTAAAAGACACTTACTCCTTGAAAGAAAAGTTATGACCAACCTAGATAGTATATTGAAAAGCAGAGACATTACTTTGCCGACTAAGGTCCGTCTAGTCAAGGCTATGGTTTTTCCTGTGGTCATGTGTGGATGTGAGAGTTGGACTGTGAAGAAGGCTGAGCACGGAAAAATTGATGCGTTTGAACTGTGGTGTTGGAGAAGACTCTTGCTAGTCTCTTGGTCTGCAAGGTGATCCATCCAGTCCATTCTCAAGATCAACCCTCGGATTTCTTTGGAAGGAATGATGCTAAAGCTGAAGCTCCAGTACTTTGGCCACTTCATGCAAAGCGTTTACTCATTGGAAAAGATTCTGATCCTGGGAGGGATTGGGGACAGGAGGAGAAGGGGATGACAGAGGATGAGATGGCTGGATGGCATCACTGAATTGATGCACATGAGTTTTGGTGAACTCCGGGAGATGGTGATGGACAGGGAGGCCTGGTGTGCTGTGATTCATGGGGTCACAAAGAGTCGGACCCATCTGAGTGACTGAACTGAACTGAACTGAACTGAGTTTTATGAGCTGCTTGTATATTTTGTTAATAAATCCTTTGTTAGTTGTTTCACATGCTAGTATTTTCTCCCATCATGAGGGCTGTCTTTTCACCTTGTTAATATTTTCTTTGCTGTGAAAAACTTTTAAGTTTAATTATGTCCCATTTATTTATTTTTGTTTTTTTTTCCATTATTCTAGAAGGTGGGTCATAGAAAATCTTACTGTAACTTATATCATACAGTGTCCTGCCTATGTTTTCTTTTAAGAGTTTTATTGTTTCTAGTGTTAAATTTAGGTCTTTAATCCATTTTAAGTCTATCTTTGTGTATGCTGTTTTAATTTCATTCTTTTACACATAGTTGTTCAATTCTTCCAGCACCACTTATTAAAGAGGCTATCTTTTTCCCATTGTATATATTTGCCTCCTTTGTCAAAGATAGAGTTCCCATAGGTGCATGGGTATATCTCTGGGATTTCTATCTTGTTCCACTGGTCTATACTTCTGTTTTTGTGCTGGTATCATACTCTCTTGATGAGTGTATCTTTGTAGTATAGCCTGAAATCGGCTGATTCCTCCCACCCCATTCTTCTTTCTCTAGATGGCTTTGGCCTTTCAGGGTCTTTTGTGTTTCCATAAGAACTGTGAAATTTTTGTGCTAGTTCTGTGAAAAATGCCATTGATAATTTGATAGGGATATCATTGAATCTGTGTATTGTATTTGTTAGTACAGTCACTTTCACAATATTGATTCTTCCAGCCCAGGAGCATGGAATATCCATCCATCTGTGTGTGTGTGTGTGTGTGTGTGTGTGTGTGTGTGTGTGTGTGTTAGTGGCTCAGTCATGTCTCACTCTTTGCAACCCCATGGACTATAGCCTGCCAGGGTCCTCTGTCCATGGGATCCTCCAGGCAATACTGGAGTGCATTGCCATTTCCTTCTCCAGGGGAACTTCCTGACCCAGGGATAGAACCCAGGTCTCCTGCATTACAGAAAGATATTTTACCATCTGAACTACAATGGAAACCCTAGTTTATGTAAACTTTGATTTTTTCATCAGCGTCTTATAGTTTTGTGTATACAATTTTTTTGTCTCCTTAGGTAGATTTAATCTTACATATTTTATTCTGTTTGTTATAATGGTAAATGGGATCGATTTCTTAATTTCTCTTTCTGATTTTATATCGTTAGTATATAGGAATGAAAGTGAATTTTTTGTATTGATTTTTTAACCTGTGACTTTACTAAATTCACTGATCAGTTCTAGTAATCTTCTGATAGTATCTTTAGGGTTTTCTATGTACAGAATCTTGTCATTTGCAAACAATGAGAGCTTTATTTCTTCTTTTCTGGTCTGGATTCATTTTATTTTTTTCTCTTCTCTGATTGCTATAGCTAGGACTTCTAAAGCTATGTTTAATAATAGTTGTGAGAGTGGACACCCTTTTCTTGTTCCTGATCTTAGAGGGAATGCTTTCAGTTTCTCACCATTCCGAATAATGTTTGCTGTGGGTTTATTGTATATGGCCTTTATTATGTTAAGATAGGTTCCTTCTATTCCCATTTTTTGAATAGTTTTTTTTCATAAATGTATGCTAAAGTTTGTGGAAAGCTTTTTTTTTGCATCTATTGAGATGACTATGTGGTTTTTATCTTTCAATTTGTTAATATGGAGAATCACACTGATTGATTTGTGTATATTGAAGAATCCTTGAATCCCTGGGTTTCAATCCCACCAAACCCGCTTTACAGCAAATGCTAAAGGGACTTCTCTAGAAAGGAAACACAATAGAAAGAAAAGATAAAAAAAAGTCAAAACAATAAAGTGAATGGTAATAGGATCACACATATCAATAACTGCCTTAAATGTAAATGGACTATACACTCCAACCAAAAGACATGACCCAGCTGAAAGGATACAAAAGCAACATCTGTATATATGCTGTCTACAAGAGACCCCCTTCAGACCTAGAAACACATACAAACTGAAAGTGAAGGAATCAAAAAAGGTTTTCCATGAAAGTGGAAATTAAAAGTAAGTTGGCATACAATACTCATATCAGATAAACTTTAAAAATCTTCCAAGAATCAAAAGCCCAGAGCTAGACCACTTTACAGGTGTATTCTATCTAACTTTTAGATAAGAGTTAACACCTAATTGCTCAATCTCTTCCGGAAAATTTCAGAGAAAGGCAAACTTCCAAATTTATTCTACGAGGTCACCATCACCCTGATAACAAAACCAGACAGACATATCACATACACACACACACACACACACACACACACACACACTATATATATATATATATATATATATATATATATATATATATATATATATATATAGAGAGAGAGAGAGAGAGAGAGAGAGGGAGAGAGAGAGAGGCAAATATTGCTAATGAACACAGATGCAAAAATCTTCAACAAACTTCTAGTAAACAGAATCTAACAGCACATTAAAAGAAGCATACACCATGATTAAGTCAGGTTTATCTCAGTTTTGGAAGGATTCTTCAATATATACAAATCAATCAATGTGATACATCATATTAACAAACTTAAACTTAAAAAATATGATCATCTCAATACATGCATAGAAAGCTTTTAACAAAATTAAACATCCATTTAATGTAAAAACTCTCCAGAAAGTAGACATAGAAGAAAACTACCTCATCAAAAAGATCATATATGACAAACCCACAGCAAATGTTATTCTCAGCAGTGAAATAGCAAAAGCTTCTCTTCAAAGATCCAGATCAAGACAAGGGTGCCCACTTTCTTCACTATTATTCAGTATAGTTTTGGAAATTAGAGAAGGGAAAGAAATAAAAGAATCCCAGATTAGAAAAGAAGAAGTAAAACTCTCACTGTTTGCTGATGACATGATCCTATACAAAGAAAGCCCTAAAGATGTCACTAGAATGTTACTAGAGGTAATCAATGAATATAGGAAAATCATATGATATAAAATTAATACACAAGATCCCTTGCATTCCTATACACTAACAATGAAAACTCAGAGAAATAAATTAAGGAAATAATCCATTCATAATTGCAACAAAAATAATCAAATACCTGGGAATAAACCTACTTAAAGGGATCAAAGATCTGCATGAAGAAAACTGTAAGATACCAGTTAAAGAAATTAAAGATAACACAAATAGCTAGAAAGATATGCTATGTCCTTTAATTGGAAAAATAGACATTGTGAAAATTACTATTCTGCCCAAAACAATCTACAGATTTAATGCAATCTCTATCAAACTACCAATGGAAAATTTTCACAGAACTAGAATAAAAACGTAACTATTTGCATAGAAATAGAAAATACCTCAAATAGCCAAAGCAATCTTGAGAAAGAAAAATGGAGCTGGAAGAATAAACCTCTATGCTGGCAGACTATACTAAAAAGCTATAGTTATAAGGACAGTATGGTACTGGCACAAAAGCAGAAATATAGGACAAATGAAACAAGAAAGAAAGCCCAGATATAAACCATGCACCTATGGGGCACCTTATCTTTGACACTAGAGGCAAGATTTTGCAATGGGGAAAAGACAGCTTCTTCAATAATTGTTGCTAAGAAAACTGGACAACTACATGTAAAGGGATGAAGTCAGAACATTTTCTAACACCATACACAAAAATAAATGAAACAATGGATTAAAGGCTTAAATGTAAGCCCCCCCCCCCCAAAAAAAAAGCTCTTAGTGGAAAACATATGCAGTACACTCTTTGACAGAAACAACAGCAAGATCCTCTTTGATCCGCCTCCTAGAATAAAGGAAATAAAAACAAAAATTAGCAAATGGGACTGAATCACACTTAAGCGTTTTTGCATGCCAAAGGAAACAGTAAATAAGATTAAAAGACAACTCTTAGAATGGGAAAAAAATAATTGCAAATGAAGCAAATGACAAAGAGATTAGTCTCTAAAATATAACAGATTAATTTCAGAAAAACAAACATCCCAATCAGAAAATGAGCCAAAGTCCTAAACAGACATTTCTCCAAAGAATTCATACAGAAGGTCAATATACACATGAAAAGATGCTCATCATCACTAATTATTAGAAAAAATGGAAATCAAAGCTACCCTGAGGTATACCTCATACCAGTCACAATGACCATCATCAAAAAACTACAAACACATAATGCTGGAGAGGATGTGGAGAAAAGGGAATCTGCTTGAACTGTCAGTGGCAATGTAAACTGATACAAACATTATGGAGAATATTATGGATATTCCTTAAAAAAACCTAGGAATAAACTTTCCACATGACACAACAATCCCACTCCTGGGCATATGCCCTGAGAAAATCACAATTCTAAACAACACATGTACCCCAGTGTTCACTGCATCATTATTTACAGCAAGTAGGACATGGTAGTAAGCTAGATGTCCATCGATGGATGCATGGATGGATGCATAAAAAAGATGTGGTACCTCAGTTCAGTTCAGTTCAGTCACTCAGTCATGTCCGACTCTTTGCGACCCCATGAATTGCTGCCAGGAGCCAGCGTGAGGAACTCTGCCTGTGGCAAATGTCATGAGGAAGGAGGCGCAGCATACACAAAGGCAGGATTGAGCCTCAGGAGACCCCCTGTTCTGGAGCATCTACCCCTAAAACCAGAGTCTGCCTACTTTACTGCTTTATGCTCTCACCTATACCTCTGAATTTAAGGGGGCGCTGTCCCCCACCACCTCTCTCAGAGAAGGAGTTAACCTACAGCTCCAGTTAATAAAAATTCCTGGGCTTGACAAGAGTGTTTCAACTGACAAACTCCTCTGAAGGTTACCTAGCCTGCCTGAACAGGTTCATCTGGCCACATGTGACTGTTCACAGCCTCCCAGCTGTGAGAGACACAAGATGTTTTAAACTTTCCAAAGACAGATTCTTTTGGGAAGTTAGAAATTATTAGCACAGTAGGTTGATTAGGAATTATATTCATAAGAAAAGGAATTATATTCGTGAAGGGTTTTTCATTTGTTGAGCCAATATTTGCTGCTAAATCTCCATATTCCCTGCCCTTATAATGATTATAACTAGTATACAGGAGAAATAAGTATTAACCTTTGATATTAATCATGTTAAAACTTAGGCTAAGTAAATTCCTTTCTTAATTGTAACCCACTACACCCTCACCCTATAGGGATGCAACTTTATCTGGTACCTTCAGAGGGTGGCACCTGGTTTAAGAAAAATCACCCCTGAAAAAAATAGGTTTTCTGGTTCACTGACCATTAGCAGAAAGAAAGGGTCATAAAATGTTAGCAGGCATCATGGCAAGAAGATGATGTAAAACACCTAAGACCCTCATATACATTTATATGAAGCACCTGATTTTGATAAAGGTCAGGTCTGCTGACCCTGCGTGACTTTGTATTCTATATCTATGCATAACAAAAAGTATATAAGCAAACCTGAAAATAAAGAAAATGGACCAGTTCCTGGAAAGACTGGTTTCCACCATGTGGTCTTTTCTTGTTCTCTTCTTTTCTGGCTGAATTCCCGTCTGGAGCGTGGAGGCTCACCACATCTACTTACTTGCCCTGGCTACTAAGACTCACGCAAGAGGGAGCCCAGGTGGGGCACCCTCTGCTATTCAAGTGGGCGCCTGTGGCCTATGTAGATGGTGCAAATTCCTTGTCTTGGAGTTTTATTAGTTTTCCACGTAAACCAAGTTACTCAGCCTCTTTTTCTCCACTTATTTTCCTACTACACTATTTCTCTCTAATCTCCCTCCATATATTTAATTAAACAATTAATTCCTAGGATGCCAACTCCGTCCCTGCTTCAAATTCCCTGGATCCACTGGGGTTGGACCCTGGCAAATTGCAGCATGCCAGGCCTCCCTGTCCATCAACAATTCCCAGACTTCGCTCAAACTCAAGTCCATTGAGTTGGTGATGAAATCCAGCCATCTCATTCTCTGTTGTCCCCTTCTCCTCCTGCGCCCAATCCCTCCAAGCATCAGAGTCTTTTCCAGTGAGTCAACTCTTCACATGAGGTGGCCAAAGTACTGGAGTTTCAGCTTTAGCATCATTCCTTCCAAAGAACACCTAGGACTGATCTCCTTTAGAATGGACTGATTGAATCTCCTTGCAGTCCAAGGGACTCTCAAGAGTCTTCTCCAACACCACAGTTCAAAAGCATCAATTCTTCAGCACTCAGCTTTCCTCACAGTTCAACTCTCACATCCATACATGACTACTGGAAAAACCATAGCCTTGAGTAGATGGACCTTTGTTGGCAAATTAATGTATCTGCTTTTGAATATGCTATCTAGGTTGGTCAGAACTTTCTACATACAGTTAAATATTACTCAGCCATAAAATAGAAGGCGTTTGAGTCAGTGGTAGTGAGATGGATGAACCTAGAGACTGTTATACAAAGTGAAGCCAGAAAGATAAAAATAAATATCATATATTAACACATATATATTGAATCTAGAAAAATGGTGTTGATGCGCCTATTTTCAGGGAAGGGATGGATGGAGAGGCATATGTAGAGAATGGACTTGTAGATCCAGTGAAGGAAGAAGAGAGTGGAACAAATTGAAAAAGTAGCATTGCCATATATTCAGTATGGTTGGGAATCTGTTATATAACACAGGGAACCCAACCTGGCATTCTGTGATGACATAGAGGGGTGAGATGGGAAAGGAGAGGGAGGGGATATGGGTATAATTATGGCTAATTCACATTGTTGTACAGCAAAAGCTATCACAACATTGTAGGAGTAACCTTCCTCCAGTTTAAAAATAAAGTCAAAAAATGTAAAAAGTCATACACAAGGGAACACCCATATGGCATTAGATGTTGTTATTACTTTTTATTTTTTTCCTGCAGAAAATTTGCAGGCCACAAGGGAGTGGTATATTTTAAGTGCTGAAAACAGAAAAACCTACAACCTAGGATACTCTACCCAGCAGGATTGTTATTCAGAATTGAATCATAGATAACAAACTTCAGATAAGCAAAACCTAAAAGAGTTCATCACTACTAAATTGACCCTAAAATAAATGTTAAAGGGTCTTCTCTAAATGGAAAAGAACAGGCTGTAACAAGAAGTAAAAATCTATAAGAAAGGAAAAATCCCACTAGTAAAGTCATGTGTATATTTCAATATATTATTTTTTAATCCTCATTCTCCTTCTATATATTTTTGTTATATATATGTTCTTAAAGTTTAGATTTCCAAATTAGTCTTTAACTAAGGTGGCACTAGTGATAAAGAACCCACTTGCCAATGCAGTAGACATAAGAGATGCAGGTTCAGTCCATATGGAGGAGCCTGGATGTCTATGGCCCATAGTGTTGCAAAGTGTCAGAGATGACTGAAGTGACAGCATGAAAACATTATATTAACAGAACTTCCTCAAGAGAATATTGGTAGGAATGTGACAAAATTTTGGGAAGTATTAATGCAGTCAGTAATAGTTTGGTCTCAGGTCAAACAAAAGTGAGGGAACACAATTCCAAGAACATAATTTGATCTCTGATCAAACAACAGGGAGGGAGCACAACCTGGCCCATCAATAGAAAATTGGATTAAAAATTTATTGAGCATGGCTCTGCCCATTAGAACAAGACCCAGTCTCTCCCATCAGGAAGCTTCCATATCCCTCTTACACTTATGCACAGAGGTCAGACAGAATGAAAACCATAATCACAGGAAACTAATCAAACTGATCACATAGATCATGGCCTTGTATAACTGAGAGAAACTATAACCCAGGTTGTCTAGGGCCACCCAAGAAGGATGGATCATGATGGAAAGTTCTGACAAAACATGGCCCACTGGAGAAGCGAATGGCAAGTCATTTCAGTACTCTTGCCTTGAGAACCCTAAGAACAGTATGAAAACACAAAAAGATATAACACTGAAAGATGAACTTCCCAGGTCAGCAGGTGCCCCAAATGCTGATAGAAAAGAGTGGAGAAATAACTCCAGAAAGAATGAAGAGACAAAGCCAAAACACATGCAGTGTTGTGGATGTCACTGGTGATGGAAGTAAAGTCCAATGCTGTGAAGAGCATTATTGCATAGGAACCAGGAATGTTAGGTCCATGAATCAAGGCAAACTGGAAGTGATCAAACAGGAGATGGCAAGAGTGAACATCGACATTTTAGGCATCAGTGAACTAAAAGGAATTGGAATGGGTGAATTTAATTCACATGACAATTATATCTACTACTGTGGGCGAGAATCCTTTAGAATAAATGGAGTAGCCCTCATAGTCAACAAAAGAGTCTGAAATTCAGTATTTTGGTGGAATCTCAAAAATGGTAGAATTATCTTTGTTCTTTCCAAGGCAAACCATTCAATATCACAGTAATCCAAATCTATGCCCCAACCACTAATGCTGAAGAAGTTGAAATTGAATGGTTCTATGAAGACTTACAAGATCTTCTATAACTAACACCCCAAAACAATGTCTTTTTCATCATAGTGAAATGGAATGCAAAAGTAGGAAATCTAGAGATACTTGGAGTAACAGGTAAATTTGACCTTGGAGTACAAAATGAAGCAGGGCAAAGGCTAAGAGAGTTTTGCCAAAAGAACCCAGTGGTCATAGCAAACAACCTATTCCAACAAGACTAAAGAAAACACTATGCATGGAAATCTCCAGCTGGTCAATACCAAAATCAGATGGATTATATTCTTTGCAGAACAAGAAGAAGCATTACGCAGTCAGCAAAAACAAGACCAGGAGCTGACTGTGGCTCAAGTCATGAACTCTTTATTGCAAAATTTAGACTTAAATTGAAAAAGTAGGGAAAACCACTAGACCATTCAGGTATGATCTAAATCATATCCCTTATGATTATACAGTGGAAGCGATCAATAGATTCAAGGGATTAGATCTGATAGAGTGCTTGATGATCTATGAACAGAGTTCTGTGATATTGTACTGGAGGCAGTGATCAAGACCATCCCTAAGGAAAAGTAAAACAAAAAGGCAAAATGGTTGTCTGAGGAGGCCTTACAAATAGCTGAGAAAAGATTAGAAGCTAAAGGCAAAGGAGAAAAGGAAAGATATATCCACTTGAATGCAGATTTCCAAAGAATAGCAAGGAGAGATAAGAAAGCCTTCCTCAGTGATCAGTGCAAAGAAACAGAGGAAAATGATAGAATGGGAAAGATTAGAGATCTCTTCAAGAAAATTAGATATACCATGGAAATACTCAATGGAAACATGGGCACTATAAAGGACAGAAACTGTATGGACCTAACAGAAGAAGATATTAAGGAGAGGTGCCAAGAATACACAGAGTAACTATACAAAAAAAAAAATCTTCATGACCCAGATAACCATGGTGCCCAGAATGCCAAGTCAGGTGGGCCTTAGGAAGCATCAGTATGAACAAACCTGGTGGAATTGATGGAATTCTAGTTGAGCTATTTCAAGTCCTGAAAGATGATGCTGTGATTGTGCAGCACTCAATATGCCAGAAAATTTGGACAACTCAGCAGTGGTCACAGGACTGCAAAAGGTCAGTTTTTATTCCAGTCCCCAGAAAGGCAATGACAAAGTATGCTCAAACTATGGCACAATTCCACTCTTTGCACATTCTAGCAAAGTAATGCTCAAAATTTTCCAAGCCAGGCTTCAACAGTACGTGAACCATGAACTTCCAGATGTTCAAGCTTGATTTAGAAAAGGCAGAAGAACCAGAGGTCAAATTGCCAACATCTTTTGGATCATCAAAAAAGCAAGAGAGTTCCAGAAAAAACATCTACATCTGCTTTGCTAACCATGCCAAAGCCTTTGACTGTGTGGATCACAAAAATCTTTGTAAAATTGTTGAAGAAATGGGAATACCAGACCACCTTATCTCCCTCCTTAGAAACCTGTTTGCAAGTCAAGAAGCAACAGTTAGAAATAGACATGGAACAACAGAATGGTTCCAAACTGGGAAAGGATGACATCAAGGCTGTATATTGTTAACATTTTCATTAAACTTATATGCAGATTACATCATGTGAACTGTCAGGCTTGATGAAGCACAAGCTTGATTCATGATCACTGGAAGAAATATCTGTAACTTCAGATATCCAGATGACACCACCCTTATTGGAGACAGTCAAGAGGAACTGAAAAGCCTCATGATGAAAGTGAAAGAGGAGAATGAAAATGTTGGCTTAATACTCAACATTCAAAATACTAAGATCATGACATCCAGTCACATCACTTCATGGCAAATGGATTGGGAAACACTGGAAACAGTGACATACTTTATTTTGGGGAGCTCCAAAATCACTTCAGATGGTGACCAGCCATGAAATTAAAAGACACTCCTTGGAAGAAAAGCTATGACCAACCTAGATTCAGTTCAGTCACTCAGTCGTGTTTGACTCTTTGCGACCCCATAGACTGCAGCACACCAGGCTTCCCTGTCCATCGCCAACTCCTGGAGCTTACACAAACTCATGTCCATCTAGTTGTTAATGCTAACCAATGATCTCATCCTTTATTGTCCCCTTCTCCTCTTTCTGTCAGTCTTTCCCAGCATTAGTGTCTTTTCCAATGAGTCAGTTCTTTGCATCATATGGCTCAAGTGTTGGAGTTTCAGCTTCAGCTTCAGCATCAGTCCTTTCAATGAATATTCAGGGCTGATTTCATTTAGGATGGACTGGTTTTATCTCCTTGCAGTCCAAGGGACTCTCAATAATTTTCTCTAACATCACAATTCAAAAGCATCAATTCTTTAGTGCTTATCTTTCTTTATAGTCCAACTTTCACATCCATACATGACTACTGGAAAAACCAAAGCTTTGACTAGATGGACTTTTGTTGGCAAAGTAATGTCTCTGATTTTTAATATGCTGTCTTGGTAGGTCAGAGATTTTCTTCCAAGGAGCAAGCATCTTTTAATTTCATGGACGCACTCATCATCTGCTGAGATTTTGGAGCCCTCCAAAATAAAGTCTCTCACTGTTTTGTTTCCCCATCTATTTCTCATGAAGTGTTTGGACTAGATCTCATGATCTTAGTTTTCTGAATGTTGAGTTTTAAGCCAAATTTTTTCACTTTCATCAAAAGGCTCTTTACTTCTTCTTTGCTGTCTGCCATAAGGGTGGTGTCATCTGCATATCCGAGGTTATTGATTTTTCTCCCAGCAATCTTGATTCCAGCTTGTGTTTCCTCCAGGCCAGCGTTTTTCATGATGTACTCTGAATACAAGTTAAGTTAGCAGGATGACAGTATACAGCCTTGATATTCTCCTTTCCTGATTTGGAACCAACCTAGACAACCTAGACAGCATACTAAAAATCAGAGACATTGCTTTGCTCACAAAGGTCTGTCTAGGCAAAGCTATGTTTTTTCCAGTAGTCATGTATAGATGTGAGTGTTGGACCATAAAGAAACTTGAGCACCAAAAGATTGATCTTTTGAACTGTGGTGTTGGAGAATACTTTTGAGAGTCCCTTGGACTGCAAGGAGATCAAACCAGTCAATCCTAAAGGAATTCAGTCCTGAATATTCATTGGAAGGACTGATGCTGAAGCTGAAACTCCAATACACTGGCCACCTGATGGGATGAACTGGCTCATTGGAAATGACCCTGATGCTGTGAAACTGAAGGCCAAAGGAGAAGGGAATGACAGAGGATGAGCTCATTGGATGGCATCACCTACTCTGTAGACATATTTTTGAGCAAGCTCTGAGAGTCAGTGTTTGACAGCAAATCCTTGTCTGCTGCAGTCCATGGAGTCACATAAAGTCAGACAGACTGAGTGACTGAACCGAATTGAGCCAGTAGTAGATATACCTCTAATGATTTTGCATATTATTTTTCGGAATACTAGGAACTTCTTCACTGTCAGAAGGATAGTTTTATCTTCTAAGGTAGAAATGTGAACTTGTTTTATTGTTGTAAATAAGTTCCAATTTGTGTAAAAATGTGCATATGAAAATGGTGTAGGCAGGGGTTTTTACTGTGCCAGTTATAATTTACTGCTCTTAGCTTCAATTTACTTTTTAGTATCTTCTTAGTATTAATGAATATAATTCCTTTAAAGATTTCTCCTTTACAGTAGGCATGTTAACTGTCTCAGTAGACACCAATGGAGGCATGCTGAAAAAGGTATGGATTCTCCAGATGTTTTGGTGACTGAATCATGAGGCAATGGTATGAATATGCAGACATCTGGGAGTTCTTTTATCTTGATATGCCCTCAGAATATATGGCCTCTTGATGACCTTGAAGCCATGTCCTGTCCTGATAATCACGTTCCTGTGGCTTTCTTGAAAGAACACTTCAAGTTCCAGATATTTTAATTTCACCAAGTCTCAATTCCCTTTCATCAACTTTGATCTTTGAGATTTTTTCCCATTGGCCCTCTTTTCTTTCTTTCTTTTCTTTTTCATTTCATCAGAGTATAATTGATTTATAATGTTTTATTAGTTTCAGGTGTATAGCAAAGTGATTCAGTTATACATATACAAATATTCACTCTTTTTTTTAAATTTTCCCGTATAAGCTATTGTATGTATGTGCCTGTTCAGTCACCTTCATTGTATCTGACTATTTGTGACCCTATGGCCTATAGCCCACCAGTCTCCTCTGTCTACGGGATTCTCCAGGCAAGAATACTGGAGTGGGTTTCCATGCCCTCCTCCAGGAGGTTTTCCAGACCCAGGGATCAAGCCTGTTTGTCCTGCATTTCCTGCATTTCCAATGGATTTTTTACTCATTGAACTGCCTGGGACATTTATATAAGCCATTACAGAAAATTAATTAGTGTTCCCTATGTTATATAGGAGGTTCTTATTAGTTATCTATTTTATATATAGTAGTATGTATATGTAAATCCCAGTCTCCCAGTTTATCCCTCCCCTCCTTATCCCCTGGTAACTATAAGTTTGTTTGCTACATCTGTGATTCTACTTCTATTTTTGTAAATAATTTAATGTACCCTTTTAAAAAAATTTGACATGTGAGTGATATGATAGTTGTCTACCTATGTCTAACTTACTTCACTCAGTATGATAATTTCTAGGTTCATTCATTTTTTAAAAATTGAAATATAATTGCTTTACAATGTGTTAGTTTCTGCTGTACAATGAAGTGAATCAGCTATATGTATAAATATATCCCCTTCTTCTTGGACCTTCTTCAAAACTCCTCCCATCCTATCCTTCTATGTCATCACAAAGCCCTGAGCTGAGTTCCCCATGCTATACAGCAGCTTACCATTAGCTATTTTACACATAGTGGGGCTTCCCTGGTCACTCAGACAATAAAGAATCTGCCTGAAATGCAGCAGACCTGGGTTTAATCCCTGGGTTGTGAAGATCTTCTGGAAAAGGGAATGGCTGCTCACTCCAGTATTCTTGCCTGGAGAATTCCATGGACAGAGGAGACGCATGGGCTACAGTCCATGGAGTCACAAAGAGTAAGACACAACTGAGCTTTCTAAGTTTCATTTTCAGTTCTATTTTCAGTGCATATATGTCAATCCTGATCTCCCAATTTGTTCCACCCTCCCTTTCTCTCCTGTGTCCACTTGTCCATTCTCTATATCTGTGTTTCTATTCCTGCCATGAAAATAGGGTCTAGATTCCTCTTATATGTTTCATGTATTACATTTGTTTTTCTCTTTCTGAATTACTTCACTGTGTACGACAGACTCTATGTCCATCCACATCTCTACAAATGACACAGTTTTGTTCTTTTTTAAGATTGGCTAATATTTTATTGTATATATGCACCACATATTCTTTATCCATTCATCTGTTGATGGATATTTAGATTGTTACATGTCCTGGTTATTGTAAATAGTGCTGTAATGCACATTAAAATACATGTGTCATTTTGAATAATGGTTTTCTCAGGGTATATGCCCAGGAGTGAGATTGCTGAGTCATTTTATTGATGGTGTTATTGAGATGATTAATCATGTCTGTCTTTTTATGACCCCAAGGATTGTAGCACAGCATGCTCTTCTGTCCTCCATCTCCTGGAGTTTGCTCAAATTCATGTCCATTGAATCAGTGATGCCAACTATGTCATTCTTTCAACTAATCATCTCATTGATGGGTCATATGGTAGTTCTCTTTTTAGTTGTTTAAGGAACCTCCGTTCTCCATAGAGAATACATCTATTTATATTCCCAGTAACCGTGCAAGAGGATTCCCTTTTTAACAGACCTCCTCCAGCATTTATTGCTTGTAGATTTTTTGGTGACATCATTCTGCCTGGTTTGAGGTGATACTTCATTGTATATTTGATATGAATTTCTCTAAAAATCAGTGATGCTGAACATCTTTTCACGTGCCTCTTGGTACTATGTATGCCTTCTTTGGAGAAATATATATTCAGGCCTTCCATCCATTTTTTGATTTTTTTCCTGATATTGAGCTGTATGAGCTCTTTGTCTTATAAGAAGCTGCAAAATTGTCTTTCAAAGTGACTATACCATATTTCCTTCCAACCAGCAATGAATTAGGGTTCCTGTTACTCTTTATTGTTGTCACTATTGATTGTGGTCAGCATTCTGTGTATTTTTCATTCTAATAAACATAATGTTATCATTTTATTGAAGCATACCAAATTTGCAATATTGTGCTAGTTTCTGGTGTATAGCAAAGAGATTCAGTTATATGTATATACACATATTCATTTTCATATTATTTTCCATTATAGGTTATTATGAGATATTGAATATGGTTTCCTGTACTATACAATAGAACTTGTTGGTAATATATTTACGTATCAGTCAGTTCAGTTCAGTTGCTCAGTCTTTGCAACCCCATGGACTGAAGCACACCAGGCCACCCTGTCAATCAGCAACTTCCAGAGTTTATTGAGTTGGTATCCACTGAGACGGTGATGCCACACAACCATCTCATCCTCTGTCGTCCCCTACTCCTCCCACCTTCACTCTTTCCCAGCATCAGGGTCTTTTCAGATGAGTCAGTTCTTTGCATCAGGTGGTCAAAGTATTGGAGTTTCAGCTTCAACATCAGTCCTTCCAATGAATAGTCAGGACTGATTTCCTTTAGGGTTGACTGATTGGGTCTCCTTACAGTTCATGGGACTCTCAAGAGTCTTCTCGAACACCACAGTTGAAAAGCCTCAATTCTTTGATGTTCAGCTTTCTTTATATTAATCCCAAACTTCTAATTTATCCCTCATCCCCCTACCCCTTTGGTAACCATATTTTTTTTTCCCTATGTTTGTGAGTCTGTTTCTGTTTTGTAAATAAGTTCCTTTATATCATATTTAGATTCAACATATGAGTGGTATCATATATTATTTTTCTCCATCTGCCTTACTATTTTTACTGTGATAATCTGTATGTTCATCCATGTTGTTACCAGTGGCATTAGTTCACTATTTTTGGTTGAATGATACTCCATTATACATATATATTATACATATATACCACATCTTTATCTATTTGCATGTTTATGGACATTTAGATTGCTTCCATGTCTTGGCTATGGTAAATAGTGCTGCTATAAACAATGAGGTGTATGTCTTTTCAAATTAAAATTTTCACTGGATATATTCCCAGGAAAGGGATTTGTTTTTTATTATATGATAACTCTATTTTTAGTTTTTTAAGTAACTTCAATACTGTTTGCCATAGTGACTATACCAACCTACATTCCAATCAACAGTTTAAGAGGGTTCCATTTTTCACACCTTTTCAATCATTTATTGTTTGTTGACTTTATAGCAGTGGTCACTCTGACAAGTATGAAGCAATACTTTATTGTAGTTTTTATTTTATTTATCTGATAATTAGTGATGTTGAGCATTTTTCATGGACCTATTGTTCATATGCATGTCTTCTTTGCGTTAATACTTGTTTAGGTCTTCTGATAATTTTTTCCCTCTTTTTGTTGTTATTTAGCTGTATGAACTGTTTGTATATTTTGGAAATCAAGCCCTTATTGGTTGTATCCAGTGGCAAATATTTTCTCCCAGTCTGTATTATTATTATTATTTTTTCATTTCTGGTTTCCTTTGCCACACAAAATCTTCGAAGTTTGATTAGGTCCCATTAATTAATTTTTGCCTTTATTTCTATGGCCTTGGGAGACTGAGTTAAAAAAACATTTTTACAGTTCATGACGAAGAATATTTTGCCTATGTTTTCTTCTAGGAGTTTCATGATGTCATATTTAAATCTGTAAGTCACTTTTAGTTTAATTTTGTGTATGGATTATTCTAATTAATTGATTTACATGTGACTTTCCACCTTTCCCAATACCGTTTACCAAAGACATTGTCTTTTACCATTATATATTCTTAACCCCTTTTTGAAGATAATTGACCATAAATGTGTGTTTATTTCTGAAGTCTCTATTCTGTTTCATTGATATATCTGGCTGTTTCCATGCCAACACGATGCTATTTCAATTGCTGTAGCTTTGTGGTACTGTCTGAAGTCTTTGTAGTATTGTCTGGTTATGTTTACAGCTTTGTCCTTTATCCTCAAGATTGGTTTTGCAATTTTTGATCTTTTATGTCTCCATATAAAGCATAGAATTGTTTGATCTAAGCTTGTTTAAAATATGGGAAATATGCTAGTTATTCCATTAAATCTACAGACTTATTTGGATATTATGGCCATTTTAACATTAATTCTTCCAATCCAAGAGGATGCAATATCTTTCTATTTCTTTAAATCAGTTTCAATTTCATTTATCAATGTTTTATAATTATCAGCCTATAGGTCTTTCACCTTTTTCTTTAGGTTTATTCTTAACTATTTCATTCTTTTTAATAGGATTTCAAAAGTTTTCTTTCTTCACTTTCCCTTTCTGATTGTTAGCATAAATAAATTCAACAAATTGCTGTATGCTAATCTTTTATCTTGCTACTGTGCTGAAATCATTTGTCAGTTATGGTAGTTTTTGTGAGGAGTCTTTAGGGTTTCTATATAAAGTCGTATTCCATCTGCATATAATGACACTTTTATGCTGTGGCTAGGTTGGAAGAGGGTGTTTGCTATGACCAGTGTGTTCTCTTAGCCTTTGTCCTGCTTCATTTTGTACTTTAGGGCCAAACTTGCCTTTTACTCAAGGTATCCCTTGATTTCCTACTTTTGCATTCCAATCAACTATGCTGAAAATACTTTTTTTTTTTTTTTTTTGGTGTTAGTTCTAGATCTCAGAGGTCTTCATATAACCATTCAATTTCATCCTCTTCAGCATTAGGTTGGGGCCTAGACTTGAATTAGAATTGTTTACCTTGGAAATGAGTTGACATCATTCTGTCATTTTTGATACTACAACCAAGTACTGCATTTTGGACTATTTTGTTGACAATGAGAGCTACTCCATTCCTTCTAAGGTATTCTTGCCGATGGTAGTAGATATAATGGTCATCTGAATTAAATTAATCCATTCCCATCCATTTTAGTTCACTTATTCCTAAAATGTTGATTTTCACTCTTGCCATCTCCTGTTTGATGACATCCAATGTACCTTGATTCATAGACCTAATTTCCTGTGCAATATTCTTTACAGCATCAGACTTTACTTTCACCACCAGACACATCCACAGCTGGGCATCGTTTCTGTTTTGGCTTGGCCTCTTCATTTCTTCTGGACCTTTTTCTCCATTCTTCTGCAGTAGCATATTGGATACCTAGGGACCTAGTGGGTTCATCTTTCAGTGTCATATCTTTCTGCCTTTTCATACTGCATGGAGTTCTCAAGGCAAGAATGCTGATGTGGTTTGCCATTCCCTTCTCCAGTGAACCATTTTTTGTCAGAACTCTACACCATGACCTGCCTGTCTTGAGTAACCCTACAAGGCATGGCTCATAGTTTCATTGAGTTACACAAGGCTGTGATCCATGTGATCCTTTTGGTTCATTTTGTGTGATTGTTTTTTTCATTCTGTCTGCCATCTGATGGATGAAGATATGAGGCTTGTTCAAGTTTCCTGATTGGAGGGACTGGCTATGGGGAAAACTGGGTCTTTCTCTGGTGAGCAGGACCATGTTCAGTAAATCTTTAATCCAATTTTCTGCTAATGAGTCGAGCTGTGCTCCCTCGCTGTAGTTTGGCCTAAGATGACCCAGTGCTAGAGTCTGCAGTCTCTATGATAGGCTATAGGGTCTATAGTAGGGGTAATGGTGACATCCTCCAAGAGACTTATGCCAGCATGCCATGCCTCCCATGACTGTTGCTGCCAGTGCCCATGATCCCGCTACAGGCTACTGCTGACCCATGCCTCCACTAGAGACTCCCAAACACTCACAAGTATATCTGGCTCAGTCTCTTGTGGGGCCACTGCTCATTTCTCCTGGGTCCTGGTGTGCACCAGGTTTTGTTTGTTCCCATCAAGAGTCTCTGTTTCTCCCATCCTGTGGAAGTTCTGTAATCAAATCCCACTTCCTTTCAAAGTCAGATTACCTGAGGATTCTCGGTACCTTTATGGAATCCCCAGGTTGGGAAGTCTGTTGTGGGGCCTAGAGCATTCATAACAGTACAAGAACTTCTTTGGTATAATTATTCTCCAGGTTTGTGGATTGCCCACTGAGCATCTCTATGATGGGGCTAATGGTGACCTCCTCCAAGAAAACTTAGGCCATATACCATGCCTCCCAGGACTGCTGCTGCCAGTGCCCCTGTCCCTGATGCAGGCCACTGCTGATCCATTCATCTGCAGAAGACCCTCAAACACTCACAAACAGGTCTATCTCAGTCTCTTATGGGAGTCTCTGCTCCTTTCCCTGGGTCCTGGTGTGCACAAGGTTTTGTCTCTTCCCTCCAAGAGTCTTTGGCAAATATGAGATTTGATTTTTAATTGTTCCCCTCCTACCATCTTGTTGCAGCTTCTCCTTTGTCCTTGGAGAAGGGGTATCTTCTTTCGGTGGGTCCCAACATCCTCCTCTTGATGATTGTTCAGTAGATGGTTGTAATTTTGTTGTTCTCGCAAGGGAAGATGAGCACATGTCCTTCTACTCTGCTATATTTCCCAGTTCATTAGGCCATTTATCACTTTGAGATGTTGAGAATAATAAAAAGGAAATGCTTCTCATGTTGAGAAGCAAGTATCAGATGCAGAATGCAGTGGTGTCTGGTACTGACTTTGAATTCATTGAGCTGTTTAGAACAAAGGAGAGAAATGAAACACTGTTAGAAGAGTTTTTTTCTGAGGTGTAACTGTGATGGTTAAGTTGATGTGTTTCAGATATTTGGTAAAAATTATTTCTTTATGTGTCTAAAGGGTGTTTCTAGATGAGACTAACATTTGAATCGGTAGACTGTGTAAAGCAAATTATTTTCCCCAATGTGAGTGGGCATTATCTAACCCATGAATGACTGAATAGAATGAAAAGACTGAGTAAGAAATAATTCTCTCTTCCTGATTGTCTTGGTGCTGAGACATCTATATTCTCTTGTCTTCAGACTCTGGCTCAGACTGGAATTTGTACCATTAACTCTCCTGGTTCTCAGGCTTTTAAACTCAGACAGGAACTCTACCATTGACATCCCCTGGGTCTCAAGCTACAGATCTCTAACTCCATAATTGCATAAGATAGTTTCTTTATATATAAATCTCAGGCATATATGTGTGTATATATATATATATATATATATATATATATATATATATGCATATGTGTATCTGTGTATGTGTATGTGTAATATAATATATACACACATTGCATGCTGACTCTTTTTCTCTGGAGAACCCTGACTAATGCGGATTCTGGTGCCAAGAGTAGGGCCCATGATATTAGAGTAATTTCAAACAATTCACTTCTGCCTTCAGGGCCTGCTCAGGCCTGATTATATATGTATCACTTCAATTTGTTAATGGATTGCTGCTGTGCACATCAAAGTTTATAGCTTGTTGGGGCAAATAAAATCCAATTCATGGTGAGCAGCTCAGGTCACATGGTAATTGGGGGGGGGGGACATATTTAAGTGTTCTTTCTGTACAAAGGCCTAGTAGCCAACTAAAAGCTGTTTCTCAAGATGAAAATAGTTATCCAGAGAAGATAGCAAAGCTTTTCTCTGAAAATCTATGGACCTGCACTACAATTTACCTATGAGGTCTGCCAAATGCTCTAAACAGCAGCCACTGAAACTTCAAGCAACATTAAGTCCCTATGGCCCAAGCAGCAAAATAGCTTGTAAAGCAACATGAATCTGTTGCAGAGTCTTCTCTTGTTTTGCACCTTACTCAAAACTCTCAGGTTTTGGGTCACTTTGAAAATGGACCAAAATTCAATGTCACCAGTGTCATGAAAAGTGGGTGCCCAAATATCCTAAGTATGGACCACTTCTTGACCTCTTAAATTCAAGCAATGCATACATATACACATGCACACACCAACATATTTTTGGTGGGAAGAAAAATGTAAGCAGAATAGAATGGAGTATAAAAGCCTCAGTACTATTCCCTTTATATTACAGCTATTACATACTGGAAAAAGGCATTAAGTTACTGGAATATTATTGTTATTCAGAATGTGGGTATCCACAGAGGACAATTCCAGAACTAGTCTCCTGTGTATTTCCTCTGGGTATTTTCAGATATTTATGGTTAAAAGAAAATATCAGTTCAGTTCAGTTCAGTCACTTAGTTGTGTCTGACTCTATGAGACCCCATGGACTGTAGCATGTCAGGCTTCACTGTCCATCACCAACACAAGGAGCCTAATGAAACTGATGCCCATCATGTCAGTGATCCCATCCAACCATCTCATCCTCTGTCATCCCCTTCTCCTCCTGCCTTCAATCTTTCCCAGCATCAGGGTTTTTTCCAATGAGTCAGTTCTTCGCATCAGCTGGCCAAAGTATTGGAGTTTCAGATTCAGCATCAGTCCTTCCAATGTATATTCAGGACTGATTCCTTTAGGATGGACTGGTTGGATCTCTCTGAAGTCCAAGGGACTCTCAAGAGTCTTCTCCAACACCACAGTTCAAAAGCATGGATTTTTTGGCATTCAGCTTTCTTTATAGTCCAACTCTCACTTCCATATATGACTACTGGAAAACCATAGCTTTGGCTAGACGGACTTTTGTTGATAAAGTAATGTCTCTGAATTTTAATATGCTGTTTAGGTTGGCCATAACTTTTCTTCCAAGGAACAAGCCTTTTAATTTCATGGCTGCAGTCACCATCTGCAGTGATTTTTGAGCCCAGGAAAATAAAGTCTGACACTGTTTCCACTGTTTCCCCATCTATTTCCCATGAAGTGATGGGACCAGATGCCATGATCTCAGTTTTCTGAATGCAAATACTGAAACACTTGTCCTAAACTTGGGATTTGGGGAGATTAATCCATTTCACCTGAGTCTTTCATCCCTGTACTTTTGTGAAACTTACTCTTAAATTTCCTAGAGTCTTCCAAACTCATATCTATACTTCTGGCTTCTCCCAGTAATCATAAGCACCTGCCACCATCTACACTGTCATTAAAACACACACACACAAACACAAGCTTTTGAAGAAAAAATTAAAAAAAAAAAACAAAACAACAACAAAAACCAGAACAAAAAACACCTAGGCATTGCTCTTTATGCAGAGCCTTTCTTCATTTCCTTACCTCAACTGAAAATATAAATATGTTCTTCCTTCTCGACAGTGCTTTTTATGCAATGTTCTTGAATGAATCCAATCATTCATCTATATCATGGGGCCAGGAAATTCATTAACTTTTTTTTTTTACCATCTCAGGATTACTTTTAATTTAAGACTTTATTAATTTTACACTATTTAAGAGGCTCATTCTCTTTTGAGATATACTACCTGTCTATACAATCTTTTTCCCCTCAACTGTTTATTCCTGACTTATCTCACACATGCACTGAAATTTGCAAAGTCTTGTTAACAGCTTTTATCTGCAGTCAAATTGTTTTTTGTTCCTAGACAATATCATTAATGAAGACTATATCTATCTTATATCAAAAGCTCATAATTTATTTAATCCTCTAATTACAGTTAAGCTCACTTCTTATCCACTTCAGATTCTCTTACTCAAGTTGCTTTCTGCATATTTATGTGCCTTCGTGAATACCAATATCTTGATATCAAGTAGGTTGCGATGCTCTACCTAGATGCTTCCTTCAAAACATGACTTTTATTTCCTCAGCTGCCAGGTCTGCCACTGAGAGCTTTTAGCTGTACGGCTCCCCAGAAATTTCTCTCAAGTCAAAAAAAGCTGCTCTGTCCAAGTAGTTAGTTATCTATTAGAAGTTAAAGAGAGAGAGAGAGAGAGAGAGAGAGAGAGAGACAGAGAGACAGAGAGACAGAGAGACAGAGAGACAGAGATGAGATTTATCTGTGTTTCAGGAATCTAGACATTGCTTGGTTAGGTCCTTTCACTCAGAGTCTCACATTAATCCATCATCAAAATTTTGGTAAGACATGAGGTCTCAGGTGAATGCTCATTGAAAAAGATCTGCTTTTCTATCTCACCTACATGAGATTTTTCTCAACATTATAAAAATTTCTGAGGTTTTCTTCTTCACATGTGTCCTCCTTTACAACATATACCCTTAACTATTATTTCACTGAAAACGAATGCCATCAGATGTAATTAGCAACAATCTGTGCATTTGTTGTTTTTGTTATTTAGTTGCCAAGTCATGTCCGACTATTTGTGATCCCATGAACTGCAACATGCTAGGCTTCCCTGTCCTTCTCGATCTCCCTGAATTTGCTCAAACTGTTGTCCATTAAATCAGAGATGCCATCCAACCATCTCATCCCCTGCCACCCACTTTTCGTCTTGCCCTGATTTTTTCTGAGCATCATGGTCTTTTCCAATGAGTTGGCTCTTCCTATCAGGTAGCCAAAATATTGGAGTTTCAGCTTCAACATCAGTACTTCCAGTGAATATTCAGAGTTGGTTTCCTTTAGGATTGACTGGTTTGACCTCCAAATTTTCTGACATATAGAGTGCAGCACTTTAAGAGCCTCACTTTTATAAGTGTATATAACTCAGCTGGAAATCCATCACCTCCACTAGCTTTTTGGTAGTAATGATTTCTAAAGCCCACTTGACTTCACACTCCAGGATGTCTGGTGCAAGATGAGTAGTACACATTCATGATTATCTGGGTCATTAACATTTTTTGTACAGTTCTTCTGTGTATTCTTGCCACCTCTCCTTAATATTTTCTGCTTCTGTTATTTCTTTGCCATTCTTGTCCTTTATTGTGCCTATCTTTGCATGAAATGTTCCCTTGATATCTGCAGTTTTCTTAAAGAGATCTCAGCTGCTGCTGCTGCTGCTGCTGCTGCTGCTAAGTCACATCAGTAGTGTCTGACTCTGTGTGACCCCATAGATGGAAGCCCACCAGGCTCCGCTGTCCCTGGGATTCTCTAGGCAAGAACACTGGAGTGGGTTGCAAATTTCCTTCTCCAATGCATGAAAGTGAAGTTGCCCTTAGCGACCCCATGGACAGTAGCCTACCAGGAGCCTCCGTCCATGGGATTTCCTGGGCAAGAGTACTCTCTAGTCGTTTCCATTCTATTGTTTTCCTCTATTCTTTGCGTTATTCACTTACGAAGGCTTTCTTATCTCTCCCTGCTAGTCTCTGAAACTGTCTTCAGTTGGGTATATATTCTTTCCCTTTATCTTTTGCCTTTGACTTTTCTTCTTTTCTCAGCTATGTGTGAGGCTTCCTCAGGCAACCTTTTTGCATTTCTTTTTGCTTGTGGATGATTTTGGTCACCACCACCTGTACAAAGTTATGAACCTCCATCCATAGTTTTGCAGGCACTCTGTCTACCAGATTTAGTCCCGTGAGTTTATTCATCACCGTCATTGTATAATCATAAGGGATTTAATTTAGGTCATATCTGAATGGCAAAGGGGTTTTCCCTATTTTTTTTTTTTTTTCAATTTGAACCTGAATTTTGCAGTAAGGAGCTCATGATCTGAGCCAGTCAGGTCCCAGTCTTGTTTTTGGTCACTGTATAAAGCTTCTCTCTTTGGTTGCAAAAAATATAATAAGTCTGATTTTGGTACTGACCATCTGATGATGTCCATGTGTAGAGTCATCTCTTGTGTTGTTGGAACAGGGTGTTTGCTATGACCAGTGTGTTCTATTGTCAAAACTCTATTAGTCTTTTTCCTGCTTCATTTTGTACTCCAAGGCCAAATTTCCCTGTTATTACAGGTATCTCTTGACTTCCTTCTTTTGCATTCCAGTTCCCTATGGTGAAAAGGACATTTTGTGTGTGTGTGTGTGTGTGTGTGTGTGTGTGTGTGTGTTAATTCTTGCAGATCCAGACATGGAACAACAAATTGGTTACAAATAGGGAATGGAGTACATCAAGGTTGTATATTTTTATCCTGCTTATTTAATTTGTATGTAGAGTACATCATGTGAAATGCCACCTGGATGAAGCATAATCTGGAATCAAAATTGCTGGGAGAAATGTCAATAACTTCAGATATGCAGATGACACTAAACTTATGGGAGAAAGTCAAGAGGAACTGAAGAGCCTCTTGATGTAAATGAAAGAGAAGAATGAAAAAGTTGGCTTAAAACTCAGAATTCGAAAACCTAAGATCATGGCATCTGGTTCCATCACTTCATGGCAAAAAGATGGGGAAACAATGGAAACAGTGACAGACTTTTTTTTCTTGGGCTCCAAAATCACTGAAGATGGTAACTGCAGCCATGAAATTAAAAGACACTTGCTCCTTGGAAGAAAAACTATGACTAACCTAGACAACATATTAAAAAGCAGAGACATTACTTTGCCAACAAAGCTCCATCTAGTCAAAGCTATGGTTTTTCCAGTAGTCATGTATGGATGAGAGAGTTGAACTATAAAGAAAACTGAGTGCTGAAGAATTGATGCTTTTGGACCGTGGTGCTGAAGAAGACCCTGAGAGTCTCTTGGACTTCAAGGAGATCCAACCAGTCCATCCTAAAGGATATCAGTCCTGAATAGTCATTAGAAGGACTCATGCTGAAGCTGAAGCTCCAATACTTTGGCCACCTGAAACGAAGAAGTGACTCATTGGAAAAGACCCTGATGCTGGGGAAAGATGAAGGTGGGAAGAGAAGGGGATAAAAGAGGATAAGGTGATTGGATGGCATCTCTGACTTGATGGACATGAATTTGAGTAAGCTCTGGCAGTTGGTGGCGGACAGCAAAGCCTGTTGTGCTGCAGCCCATGGGGTCACAAAGAATAGGACATGACTGAGCAACTGAACTGAACTGAACTTGGTGTTAGTTCCTCTTCATTTTCTGCTATTAATGTGATATCATCTGCATATCTAAAATTGTTGATATTTCTCCTGTCAGTCTTGATTCCATCTTAGTTCTTGGAAATTAGTTCTTATAGATCTTCATAGAATCATTCAACTTCATCTTCTTCCACCTAATGGTTGGGGCATAGACTTAGATTACTGTGATGTTGCACGATTTGCCTTGGAGACGAACCAAGATAATTGTGGCATTTTTGAGACTGCAACCAAGTACAACATTTCAGACACTTATTGATTATGAGGGCTACTTTATTCCTTATAAGGGATTATTGCCAACAATGTTCATCAATTCCTGTCCATTTTAGTTCACTGATTCCTAAAATGTCAATGTTCACTCTTGCCATCTTCTGTTTGACCACATCCAATTTACCTTGATTCATAGACTTAACATTCCAGGTTCCTATTCAATATTGTTCTTTACAGCATTGAACTTCACTTTAACCACCAGGCACAATCACAAATGGGCAGTTTTTATTCTTTGGATCAACCTCTTATTCTTTCTGTACCTATTTCTCCACTCTTCCCCAGTAGTATATTGGACACCTAGACACCTGGTGGATTCATCTTTTTGCCTTTCCATACTGTTCACTGGGACTCTCAAGGCAAGAATATTGAAGTGGTTTGCCATTCCCTCTCCAGTAGACCGTGTTTTGTTAGGCCCTAACTAGCAGGAACATGCCTTTCACCTGCCCCACATAGATGGATGGCATGCCTGGAGCCCTGGTTGTCTCACTGCTTGTCCTTGTTAAGTGCGCAAGCCTTCACTGGCTGTTGGGTATTGGTCAACGTGTGACCCAGGTTCATGGCAAAGGCCCTGCTGGAGTGGCTGGGGTGGTGCTCCAAGGGAGGCTGGAGTCAATGTTGGAGGATGGCCAGAATGGAAGGCTCCCCAGTCTCTGCAGCCACTGGCCACCCTGGGGCCAATGTGCTTCCCAGGACCCTCTGACCACCTTGAAGCTGAATTCTGACCCCAGCCTTTCCTCTCCTCTGGCTCCATGTTGGAAACTGGGGACTCTGGTCACTACTCTGCTCCTGCCTCCATTATCTCTGTGAAGCCACTTCCCAGGCTGCCACCACCATGTTATCCTGCCACCATAAAACTGCATTTGCAGTTGTTAAAAATCCATGCTTGCAAGCGTGCTCAGTCATTTCAGTCATGTCCAACTCTTTCTGACCCATGGACAGTAGCCCGCCAGGCTCTTCTGTCCATGGGATTATCCAGGCAAGAATACTGGAGAGGATTTCCATGCTCTCCTCCAGATCTTCCTCACCCAGGGATCAAACCTGCTTCTTCTATATCCCCTGAAAATCTTAGACCATGTTCTATGATGTAACTTATCTTTCCCTCAGAAAATCAGCCTCTCTTCTTCTACTTCCTTTTCACTTATGAATTTATATAAAGTTCTACCATCTTATAAATTCTCCTCTAGTGAAGCTATGTCTCTATATGGTGAGTATTTATATATAAATACAAATTTTAGCCATCCATTTCTTCTCATCTTAATATGTGTTATTCTTGTTGTTTCTTCATTTCCATTATCATAGTCAATTTCAGTTTGTTTCTGTCCCCTTCATTACATTAACCAAAGTCACTGACCAATGGGTTTTGTCAAACCCAATAGCTGCTTTTTACACATTATCTTTCTGGATGTCTTCCTGCATTTGGCTATGTCTGTCAAATACTATGAAACTCATTTTTCTGACATCACACTCCTGAATAATTACATCTGACAACTTCTCCTCAGCCTTTCTCATAGGAAAGATTTTCATAAGTACCAATCTGATTGTTCTTCAAAAGAACACAGATATCAAAGTGAAACAGCTCCCAATGGCCAAAGATGGAAAATTTGAGCTATGAAATAAATAACAATAGTATTGTATTATAATATGAAGAATAAAATAAATATTTTCAAGTCTATAGTGTAAAGAAGTGATTAGATGGATAAGGAGTAAATCTTCCTTACAAAAAATTCAAACACTAACTTGAAAATAAGTAAATCAGAAAAATGATGCTAGACAACACAAATAATTGTTTCTGCAGGCAAAATCCATTAATGGATGCTAAAAATTACAGGTAAAACTTTAAGGAGAAACAGAATATTTTTGTAGTCTTAAAGCATTTTCTCAAAATATTTAATATTTATGAATGGTTTTAATATGTCTAAAAATTATTTGATTCTCCTTCCTCTAGGAAACAGAGATTAATTGTTCACCTCAAGTGGAGGAAGAACTTAGTTACTTGCTTTCAAATATTGAAAGATAAAAAAGAAAATAATAATTTCACAGAAGGGAAACCTGACAGACATCATTGTAAAAAATGATCGATGTTAATATTGCAAGCATTATATCTGTATATTGTTCCCCAAAATTAAAAATCCTAATACAATTATGAGAAAAAGTCAAACAAAATTAAAAAGGAATATTCTACAAGGTACTTTCAAAATTGAAAGGTAATCATAAATAACTAAATACAGAGAATAGATCATAGATTAAATAAAACTAAGTACAGCTTTGTCTAACTCAATGAAACTAAGCCATGCCATGTGCGGCCAGCCAGGATAGATGGGTCATGGTGGAGAGGTCATACAGAATGTGGTCTACTGGAGAAGGGAATGGCAAACTACTTCAGTATTCTTGCCTTGAGAAACCCATGAACAGTATGAAAAGGTAAAATGATAGGATATTGAAAGAAGAACTCTCCAGGTCGGTAGGTATCCAATATGCTACTGGATATCAGTGGAGAAATAACTCCAGAAAGAATGAAGGGATGGAGCCAAAGAAAAAACAACACCCAGTTGTGGAAGTGATTGGTGATAGAAGCAAAGTTTAATGTTGTAAAGAGCAATATTGCATAGGAACCTGGAATGTTAGGTCCAAGAATCAAGGCAAATTGGAAGTGGTCAAGCAGGAGATGGAAAGAGTGAACGTCGACATTCTAGAAATCAGCGAACTAAGATGGACTGAAATGGGTGAATTTAACTCAGATGACCATTATATCTACTACTGTGGGCAGGGATCCCTTAGAAGAAATGAGTAGCCATCATAGTCAATAAAAGAGTCCGAAATGCAGTATTTGGATGAAATCTCAAAAACAACACAGTGATCTCTGTTCGTTTCCAAGACAAACCATTCAATATCACAGTAATCCAAATCTACACTCGGACCAGTAATGCTGAAGAAGCTGAAGTTGAACGGTTCTATGGAAACCTACAAGACCTTCAAGAATTAACACCCCCAAGACTGGAATGCAAAAGTAGGAAGTCAGGGAACACCTAGAGTAACAGGCAATTTGGCCTCTGGGTACAGAATGAAGCAGGGCAAAGGCTAATAGAGTTCTGCCAAAAGAATGTACTAGTCATAGCAAACACCATCTTCCAACAACACAAGAGAAGACTCTACACATGGACATCACCAGATGGTCAACATTGAAATCACATTGATTATATTCTTTGCAGTCAAAGGTGGAGAACCTCTATACAGTCAGCAAAAACAGGACTGGGAACTGACTGTGGCTCAGATCATGAACTCCTTATTTCCAAATTCAGACATAAATTGAAGAAAGTAGGGAAAACCACTAGAACATTCAGATATAACCTAAATCAAATCCCTTATGACTATACAGTGGAAGTGAGACATAGATTTAGGGGACTAAATCTGATAGACAGTTCCAATGAACTATGGACTGAAGTTCATGATATTGCACAAGAGACAGGAATCAAGACCATCCCAAGAAATATAAGTGCAAAAAAGCAAAATGGCTGTTTCAGGAGGCCTTACAAATAGAAGTGAAAAGAAGAGAAGCAAAAAGCAAAGGAAAGATATACCCATTTGAATACACAGTTCCAGAGAATACCAAGGACAGATAAGAAAGCCTTCCTCAGTGATCAAGGCAAAGAAATGGAGGAAAACAATAGAATGGGAAAAACTAGAGATCTCTTCAAGAAAATTAGGGACACCAAGGGAACATCTGATGCAAAGATGGGCTCAATAAAGGACAGAAATGGTAGGGACCTAACAGAAGCAGAAGATATTAAGAAGAGGTGGCAAGGATACACAGAAGAAATGTACAAAAAAAGATCTTCATGACCAAGATAATCACGATGGTTTGATCACTCACACTCACTTAGAGCCAGACATCCTGGAATGGGAAATCAAGTGGGCCTTTAGGAAGCATCCCTCAAACAAAGCTACTGGAGGTGATGGAAGTCCAGTTGAGCTATTTCAAATTCTAAAAAAGTTATGCTGTGAATGTGCTACACTCAATATGTCAGCAAATTTGGAAAACTCAGTGTCCACAAAACTGGACAAGGTCAGTTTTCATTCCAATTCCAAAGAAAGGCAATGCAAAGAATGTTCAAACTACCATAAAAATGCTCATTTCACATGCAAGTAAAGTAATGCTTAAAATTCTCCAAAAGGGGCTTCAACAATATGTGAAATGTGAACTTTCAGATTTTCAAGCTGGTTTTAGAAAAAGCAGAGGAAGCAGATCAAATTGCCAATATGTGCTGGATCATCAAAAAAACAAGAGAGTTCCAGAAAAATATCTATTTCTACTTTAGTGACTATGCCAAAGCCTTTGACTGTGTGGATCACAACAAACTGTGCAAAATTCTAAAAGAAATGGGAATACAAGACCACCTCACCTGCCTATTGAGAAACCTGTATGAAGATCAGGAAGCAACAGTTAGAACTGAACATGGAAGAACAGACTGGTTCCAAATAGGAAAAGGAGTACATTAAGGGTGTATATTGTCAACCTGCTTGTTTAACTTGTATGCAGAGTACATCATGAGGAACACTGGGCTGGAGGAAGCACAAGCTGGAATCAAGATTGCTGGGAGAAATACCAATAACCTCAGATGTGCAGATGACACCATCCTTATGGAAGAAAGTTAAGAAGAACTAAAGAGCCTCTTGATGAAAGTGAAAGAGGAGAATGAAAACGTTGGCTCAAAGCTCAACATTCAGAAAACTAAGATCATGGCATGTGGTCCCATCATTTCATGCAAAATAGATGGGGAAACAGTGGAAACAGTGTCAGACTTTATTTTGGGGGGCTCCCAAATCACTGCAGATAGTGATTGCAGCCATGAAATTAAAAGATGTTTACTCCTTAGAAGGAAAATTATAACCAATCTAGGCAGCATATTAAAAAGCAGTCATGGAGAGGAAGAAGATGGTGGAGGAATAGGACGGGGAGACCACTTTCTCCCTCACAAATGCATCAAAAGAACATTTCAACGCCGAGTAAACTTCACAAAACAACTTCTGAATGCTGGCAGAGGATATCAGGTACCCAGAAAAGCAGATCATTGTCTTAAAAAACAGGTAGGGAAAATATAATAGATGGAAAAAAAGAGACAAAAGAGGTAGGGAGGGAGCTCCATCCTGGGAAGGAAGTCTTAAAAAGAGAGAAGTTTCCAAATACCAGGAAACACTCTTGCAGCCGAGTCTGTGGCAAGCCTTGGAAGCACAGAGGGCAACAGAACAGGGAGGAAAAATAAATAATTAAAAGCAACAGATTACGAGCCCACCAGTAACTCCCCCAGCGGAGAAGCAGCAGCAGATGCCTGCATCCACCACTAGCAAGGGAGGGCTGGGCAGGGAGGTGCAGGCTGCAGTGCTTTTCAAGAATTGGGCCAGAATGCCCTGATCATAACCAGAGCCAACTAACTTGGGCTAGGAAACCAGATTGTGGGATAGCTATCATGCAAAAAGCTCTATCATAAGACACCACCAGGACCGTGCACAGAACAAAGGATGGAACAGAATTAGCCCACTGCAGACCATCCCTCTCCGGTGACAGGCAGCCAGAGCCGGAAGGGCAGGAAGGAGGCAATTGCAGCCCCAGAAAAACTTCCAAACTGCAATCAAGCTTCTTTGCTAACTAACACTACTTGGGGTTCTGGACAGTCACCCTCTGCCTAATAAGGGGCGCCAGTTGTACACCCAGAAAACTGCACAGCAGGGTCGGGAAAGGCGATAAGTTGCAGCAACTGCACTCACCAAACACCAGAGCTACTCGGACCTGGGAAGGGCACAAAACACAGGCCCAACCAAGTCTGCACCTCTGAGGACTACGTGAGTGCCTGAGCTTGAGCGGCTTAGACCAGGGAAGTGCATGCAGCCCAGGGCCAGCCTCATACGGTTCCTGGCAGAGCAACGTAGAGCCTGAGCAGTGTGCACTGTGAGTGGGGACAGGCCTAGTGGGGCTGAGACACTATGAACACACGCCAGTGTTATTTGTTTGCAGCATCCCTCCCTCCCTCCCCACAGCACAACTGAACAAGTGAGCCTAAAAAAGAAAAAAAAAAAAAAAGTTTCCACCACCATCCCCCTTGTGTCAGGGTGGAAAACAGACACTGAAGAAACCAGCAAACAGAAGAAGCTAAAACAGAGGGAACCACCTTGGAAGTATAGATCTTAAGAAATATAAGCCAGACCAAGGAACTATCAGAAAATGATCTGACCCACACTGACCACAACACCACCAGAGAAGTCCCAGATTTACCTTCACTATTTTTATGATCATTCTTTTTCTTTTGTTTTGTTTTTTCTTCTTTTTAAATTTTAACATTTTTTAATTTTTAAGTTATTAAAGCAAACATCATATATATATACATATGTACATATATATATTTGTACATATATATATATTTGTGTTTTTTTTAATAATTCATGTGACTTTGCCTTTTTTTTTTCTTTCTTCTTCGTCTTTTCTTTAATATTGTATTTTTGAAAATCCAACCTCTACTCTAGATTTTTAATATTTGCTTTTTGGTATTTGTTATCAATTATGTACCTTTAAAAACCCAATCTTCAGTACCTATTTTTACTTGAGAGTGAGATTACTGGCTTGACCATTCTCTCCTCCTTTGAACTCTCTTTTTTCTTCACCAGGTTGCCTCTGTCTCCTCCTTCTTCCTTCTTTTCTCTACCCAACTCCATGAATCTCTGTGTGTTCCAGACGGTGGAAAACACTTAGGGAACTGTTTACTGGCTGGATCTGTCCCCTCCTTTTCATTTCCCTCTTTTACCCTCCTGGCCACTTCTGTCTCCTTCCTTCCTCTCCTCTTCTTTGTATAACTCTGTGAATATCTCTGAGTGGTCCAGACAGTGGAGCACACATAAGGAAGTGATTACTGCCTAGCTTGCTCTCTCCTCCTCTGATCCCACCTCATCTCATTCCAGTCACCTCTAACACCCCCTCCCTCTTCTCTTCTCCATGTAACTCAGTGAGCCTCTTTGGGTGTCCCTCAATGTGGAGAAACTTTTCATTTCTAACCTAGATGTTTTATCATAGGTGTTGTATAGATGGAGAAGTCTTGAGGCTACTGTAAAAATAAAACTGAAAACCAGAAGCAGGAGACTTAAGTCCAAATCCTGAGAACATCAGAGAACTCCTGATTCCAGGGAACATTAATCGATAGGAGCTCATCAAACTCCTCCATACCTACACTGAAACCAAGCACCACCCAAGGGAAAACAAGCTCTAGAGCAAGACATACCATGCAAATTCTCCAGCAACACAGGAACACACACCTGAGCTTCGAAGTACAGGCAGCTCAAGTTACTCCAAAACCATAGACATCTCGTAACTCATTACTGGACACTTCACTGCACTCCAGAGAGAAGAAATCTAGCTCCACCCACCAGAACTCTGACACAAGCTTCCCTAACCAAGAAACCTTGACAAGCCACCCACAGTGACGAAACTCCATAATAAAGAGAACTCCACAAATTGCCAGAATACAGAAAGGACACCCAAACACAACAATATAACCAAGATGAAGAGACAGAGGAATACTCAGCAGGTAAAGTAACAGGAGAAATGCCCACAAAACCAAACAAAAGAGGAAGAGATAAGGAATCTACCTGAGAAAGAATTCCAAATAATGATAGTGAAAATGATCCAAAATCTTTAAATCAAAATGGAATCACAGATAAGTTGTCTGGAGACAAGGATTGAGAAGATGCAAGAAAGGTTTAACAAGGACCTAGAAGAAATAAAAAAAGAGTCAGTATACAATGAATAATGCAATAAATGAGATCAGAAACACTCTGGAGACAACAAATAGTAGAATATCAGAGGCAGAAGATAAGATTAGTGAAATAGAATATAGAATGGTAGAAATAAATGAATCAGAGAGGAAAAAAGAAAAAAATAATAAAAGAAATGAGGATAATCTCAGAGACCTCCAGGACAATATGAAATGCTCCAACATTCGAATTATAGGAGTCCCAGAAGAAGAAGACAAAAAGAAAGACCACGAAAAAATACTTGAGGAGATAATAGTTGAAAACTTCCCTAAAATGGGGAAGGAAATAATTACCCAAGTCCAAGAAACCCAGAGAGTTCCAAACAGGATAAGCCCAAGGCGAAACACCCCAAGACACATATTAATCAAATTAACAAAGATTAAACATAAAGAACAAATATTAAAAGCAGCAAGGGAAAATAACAACAAATAACATACAAGGGGAATCCCATAAGGGTAACAGCTGATCTTTCAATAGAAATTCTTCAGGCCAGGAGGGAATGGCAAGACATACTTAAAGTGATGAAAGAAAATAATCTACAGCCCAGATTACTGTACCCAGCAAGGATCTCATTCAAATATGAAGGAGAAATCAAAAGCTTTACAGACAAGCAAAAGTTTACAGAATTCAGCACCACCAAACCAGCTCTCCAACAATTGCTAAAGGATATTCTCTAGACAGGAAACACATAAAGGGTGTAGAAACCCGAACCCAAAACAGTAAAGTAAATGGCAACGGGATCAACTTATCAATATTTACCTTAAAAGTAAATGGGATGAATGCCCCAACCAAAAGACAAAGGCTGGCAGAATGGATACAAAAACAAGATCCCTATATATGTTGTCTACAAGAGACCCACCTCAAAACAAGGGACACATACAGACAGAAAATAAAGGGCAGGAAAAAGTTATTCCATGCAATAGAGACCAAAAGAAAGCAGGAGTGGCTATACTCATGTCAGATAAAATACACTTTAAAACAAAGGCTTTGAAAAGAGACAAAGAAAGTGACTACATAATGATCAAAGGATTAATCCAAGAAAATATAACAATTATAAATATATATGCACCCACATAGGAGCACTGTAATATGTAAGACAAATGCTAACAAGTATGAAAGGGGAAATTAACAATAAGACAATAAGAGTGGGAGACTTTAATACCCCACTCACACCTATGGACAGATCAACCAAACAAAGAACACAAACTTTAAATGATACAATAGACCAGTTGGACCTAGTTGATATCTATAGGACATTTCACCCTAAAACAATGAATTTCATCTTTTTCTCAAGTGCTCATGGAACCTTCTCCAGGATAGATCACATCCTGGGCCATAAATCTAGCCTTGATAGATTCAAAAAATTGAAATTATTTCAAGTACCTTTTCTGACCACAATGCATTAAGATTAGATCTCAATTACAGAAGAAAAACTATTAAAACTTCCAACATATGGAGGCTGAACAACACGCTTCTGAATAAACAACAAATCACAGAAGAAATCAAAAAAGAAATAAAAATATGTATAGAAACTAATGAAAATGAAAACACAACAACCCAAAACCTGTGAGACACTATAAAAGCAGTGTTAAGGAGAAAGCTCATAGCAATACAGGCATACCTCAAGAAACAAGAAAAAAGTCAAATAAATAACATAACTCTACACCTAAAACAACTAGAAAAGGAAGAAATGGAGAACCCCAGGGTTAGTAGAAGGAAAGAAATCTTAAAAATTAGAGCAGAAATAAATGCAAAAGAAACAAAAGAGACCATAGCAAAAATCAACAAAGCCAGAAGCTGGTTCTTTGAAAGGATAAATAAAATTGAGAAACCATTAGCCAGACTCATCAAGAGGCAAAGAGAGAAAAATCAAATCAATAAAATTAGAAATGAAAATGGAGAGATCACAAGAGACAACACAGAAATACAAAGGATCATAAGAGACTACAATTAGTAATTATATGCCAATAAAATGGAGAACGTGGAAGAAATGGACAAATTCTTAGAAAATTACAACTTTCTAAAACTAAACCAGGAAGAAATAGAAAATCTTAACAGACCCATCACAAGCATGGAAATTGAAACCGTAATCAGAAATCTTCCAGCAAACAAAAGCCCAGGTCCAGACGGCTTCACAGCTAAATTCTATCAAAAATTTTGAGAAGAGCTAACACCTATCCTACTCAAACCCTTCCAAAAAATTGCAGAGAAAGGTAAAACTCCAAACTCATCCTATGAGGCCACCATCACCCTAACAACAAAACCTGACAAAGATGCCACACAAACAGAAAACTACAGGCCAATATCACTGATGAACATAGATGCAAAAATCCTCAACAAAATGCTAGCAATCAGAATTCAGCAACACATTAAAAAGATCATACACCATGACCAAGTGGGCTTTATCCCAGGGATGCAAAGATTCTTCAATATCCGCAAATCAATCAGTGTAATTCACCACATTAACAAATTGAAAAATAAAAGCCATATGATTATCTCAATAGATGCAGAGAAGGCCTTTGACAAAATTCAACATCCATTTATGATAAAAACTCTCTAGAAAGCAGGAATAGAAGGAACATACCTCAACATAATAAAAGCCATATATGACAAACCCACAGCAAACATTATCCTCAATGGTGAAAAATTGAAAGAATTTCCCCTAAAATCAGGAACAATACAAGGGTGCCCATTTTCACCACTACTATTCAACATAGTTCTGGAAGTTTTGGCCACAGCAATCAGAGCAGAAAAAGAAATAAAAGGAATCCAAAGTGGAAAAGAAGTAAAACTCTCACTGTTTGCAGATGACATGATCCTCTACATAGAAAACCCTAAATACTCCACCAGAAAATTACTAGAGCTAATCAATGAATATAGTAAAGTTGCAGGATATAAAATCAACACACAGATATCCCTTGCATTCCTATACACTAGTACTTAGAAAGCAGAAAAACAAATTAGGGAAACAATTCCATTCACCATTGCAACGAAAAGAATAAAATACTCAGGAATATATCTACCTAAAGAAACTAAAGACCTATATATAGAAAACAATAAAACACTGATGAAAGAAATCAAAGAGGACACTAATAGATGGAGAAATATAGCATGTTCATGGATTGGAAGAATCAATATAGTGAAAATGAGTATACTACCCCAAAGCAATCTACAGATTCAATGCAATCCCTATCAAGCTACCAGGGGTATTTTTCAGAGAGCTAGAACAAATAATTTCACAATTTGTATGGAAAAACAAAAAACCCTGAATAGCCAAAACAATCTTGAGAAAGAAGAATGGAACTGGAGGAATCAACCTGCTTGACTTCAGGCTCTACTACAAAGCTACAGTCAACAAGACAGTATGGTACTGGCACCAAGACAGAAATATAGATCAATGGAACAAAATAGAAAGCCCAGAGATAAATTCACACACCTATGGACACGTTATCATTGACAAAGTTCAGTTCAGTTGCTCAGTTGTCTCCGACTCTTTGTGACCCCATGAATTGCAGCATGCCAGGACTTCCTGTCCATCACCATCTCCCGAAGTTCACTCAGACTCACGTCCATCAAGTCTGTGATGCCATCCAGCCATCTCATCCTTGGTCGTCTGCTTCTCCTGCCCCCAATCCCTCTCAGCATCAGACTCTTCCAATGAGTCAACTCTTCGCATGAGGTGGCCAAAGTACTGGAGTTTCAGCTTTAGCATCATTCCTTCCAAAGAACACCCAGGACTGATCTCCTTCAGAATGGACTGGTTGGATCTCCTTGCAGTCCAAGGGACTCTCAAGAGTCTTCTCCAACATCACAGTTCAAAAGCATCAATTCTTCAGCGCTCAGCCTTCTTCACAGTCCAGCTCTCACATCCATACATGACCACAAGAAAAACCATAGCCTGGACTAGACGGACCTTAGTAGGCAAAGTAATATCTCTGCTTTTGAATATACTATCTAGATTGGTCATAACTTTTCAGTAGGCAAGAATATACAATGGATTAAAGACAAGCTCTTTAACAAGTGGTGCTGGGAAAACTAGTCAACCACTTGTAAAAGAATGAAACTAGAACACTTTCTAACAGCATTCACAAAAATAAACTCAAAATGGATTAAAAATCTAAATGTAAGACCAGAAACTATAAAACTCCTACAGAACATAGGCAAAACACTCTCAAATATAAATCACAGCATGTTCCTCTATGATTCACCTCCCAGAATACTGGAAATAAAAGCAAAAATAAACAAATGGCATCTAATTGAAATTAAAAGCTTCTGCACAACAAAGAAAACTATAAGCAAGGTGAAAAGACAGCCTTCTGAATGGGAGAAAATAATAGCAAATGAAGCAACTGACAAACAACTAATCTCAAAAATATATAAGCAACTTATACAGCTCAAGTCCAGAAAAATAAATGAACCAATAAAAAAATGGGCCAAACAACTAAATAGACCTTTCTCCAAAGAAAACATACGGATGGCTAACAAACACATGAAAAGATGCTCAACATCACTCATCATCAGAGAAATGGAAATAGAAACCACAATGAGGTACCATTTCACACCAGTCTGAATGGCTGCAATCGTAAAGTCTACAAGCAATAAATGCTGGAGAGGGTGTGGAGAAAAGGGAACCCTCTTACACTGTTGGTGGGAATGCAAACTAGTCCAGCCACTATGGGGAACAGTGTGGAGATTCATTAAAATCCTGGAAATAGAACTGCCTTATGACCCAGCAATCCCACTGTTGGGCATACACACGGAGGAAAACAGAATTGAAAGAGACACGTGTACCCCAATGTTCATCACAGCAGTGTTTATAATAGCCAGAACATGGAAGCAATCTAGATGTCCATCAGCAGATGAATGGATAAGAGAGCTGTGGTACATATACACAATGGAGTATTAGCCATTAAAAAGAATACATTTGAATCAGTTCTAATGAGGTGGATGAAACTGGAGCCGATTATACAGAATGAAGTAAGCCAGAAAGAAAAACACCAATACAGTATACTAACACATATATATGGAATTTAGAAAAATGGTAATGATAACACTATATGCGAGACAGCAAAAGAGACACAGATGTAAAGAACAGACTTTTGGACTCTGTGGGAGAGGGAGAGGGTGGGATGATTTGGGAGAATGGCTTTGAAACATGTATACTATCATATCAGAAACGAATCACTAGTCTAGGTTCGATACAGGATACAGGATGCTTGGAGCTGGTGCACTGGGATGACCCAGAGAGATGATTTAGGGAGGGTGGTGGGAGGGGCGTTCAGGGTTGGGAACTCATGTACACCTGTGGTGGATTCATGTCAATGTATGGCAAAACCAATACAGTATTGTAAAGTAAAAAAATAAATAAATAAATAAAATTTAAATTAAAAAAAAAAGCAGAGTCATTACTTTGTCAACAAGGTCTGTCTATTCCTCTATTGTTTTTCCAGTACTCATGCATGCATGTGAGATTTGGACTATAAAGAAAGCTGAGCGCCAAAATACTTGATACTTTTTAACTGTGTTGTTGGAGAAGACTCTTGAGAGTCCCTTTGACTGCAAGGAGATCCAATCAGTCCATTCTAAAGGAGTTCAGTCCTAAGTGTTCATGTGAAGTACTGACCCTGAAGCTGAAACCACAATACTTTGGCCGCGTGATGCAAAGAATTGACTAATTTGAAAAGGCCCTGACGCTGAGAAAGATTGAAGGCAGAAGGGGAAGGGGACGACAGAGGATGAGATGGTTGGATGGCATCACTGACTCAATGGACATGGATTTGAGTAGACTCCAGCAGTTGGTGATGGACAGGGAGGCCTGGTGTACTGCTGTTCATGGGGTCACATAGAGTCGGACATGACTGAGCGACTGAACTGAACTGAAGTATTTTTGAAATATAAAACGTCTTGGGAAATAGTCTGGATTGTTTCCTCATTTCATTTCATTTTGAGAGGGCAACAGGCAGGAAGGCCAGGGTTCACCAAACGGAGGAAATAGACTGCAAGTGTCAGACATTTTATCTCTCTTAAATGGCAGGAGGAAACAAACTAGCAATAAAAGAGAGAGCTTACTTTTTAGAGAGGTTTTTCTTAAAATACTGTGTTGCCATAATGACACCTGGTTTCACCTGAAGTTAACTATTCTCGAACCTAGAGATAACCAATGCATTTCTCTTATGGAAATGTTTATCTTAAGCTATGCTAATGTACTATGTATTTACCCCAAACTCTGTCTTCAAGTGTGTTCCACCTGTTGGCTCAGAAATTACTTGATAAACCAGTATGTTATACTCAGATATTGTTCCCCTAATCTATGTAAATGAAACTACTTGTATGGTGATCTCCCCTTCTTCAAGATTCAAGTTCATCATTTTATGGCACAGGATGAACCATTTGGTGCCAAGTTTATCCCAAAATGCATCTTATGGGTGAGGGGCCTGGTGCCATTCTGAGTTTTAAGACATTCCTTTCTTTCATTAACAGACTGCTAGTGACTATATAACATCCAGCTGAAGACTAGCAGGGGGGGTGCTCTTTCTGCTCCCTACTGAAGCCTATGTCAGAAGCTTTCTCTATTTACTTTATACTTTAATAAAACTTTATTACACAAAAGCTCTGTGTGATCAAGCCTCATCTCTGACCCCAGGTTGAATTCTTCTCCTCTGGGGGCCAAGAATCCTGGCGTCTTTGCGTAATTCAACAACAACCTTTCAATTTCAGTTCAGTCACCATGAACTGATGGGACCTGATGCCATGATCTTTGTTTTCTGAATGTTGGTTTTTAAGCCACTTTTTTCACTATCCTCTTTCACTTTCATCAAGAGGCTCTTTAGGTCTTCTTAACTTTCTGCCATAAGGGTGGTGTCATCTGCATATCTGAGGTTATTGATATTTCTCCCGACAATCTTGATTCCACCTTGTGCTTCCTCCAGCCCAGCGTTTCTCATGATGTACTCTGCATATAAGTTAAATAAGCAGGCTGACAATATACAACCTTGATGTACTCCTTTTCCTATTTGGAACCAGTCTAGTCTTCCATGTCCAGTTCTAACTGTTGCTTTGTGACATGCATACAGATTTCTCAGAGGCAGGTCAGGTGGTCTGGTATTTCCATCTCTTACAGAATTTTCCAGTTTATTGTGATCGATACAGTCAAAGGCTTGGGCATAGTCAATAAAGCAGAAATAGATATTTTTCTGGAACTCTCTTGCTTTTCCATTGATCCAGCCGATGTTGGCAATTTGATATCTTATAACTTTACCTTTTCTAAATCCAGCTTGAAAATCTGAAAGTTCACCGTTCATGTATTGCTAAAGCCCAGCTTGGAGAATTTTGAGGATTACTTTCCTCGCATGTGAAATGAGTGTAATTGTGCAGTATTATTTTTTAATGAGAATGTTTTTATTTTTATTTCCCTCTTTATATAATTTGAAGCAAAACATATAGTCTACCTTGTATTTGTAGAATAATATTGTATAAATTTAAAGATTTAAATCAATTTATTGAATACTATAATTATATTAGCTGTATTAATTTACTAGGGCTATTATAACAAAAAAACAATATCCGGAGTGGCTTAAACAACTAATAGCTAGAGGAGCATTATTTGGCATTGCCTTTCTTTGGGAATGGAATGAAAACTGACATTTTCCAGTCCTGTGGCCACTGCTGAGTTTTCCAAATTTGCTGCTATATTGAGTGCAGCACTTTCACAGTGTCATCTTTCAGGATTTGAAATAGCTCAACTGGAATTCCATCACCCCCACTAGCTTTGTTCATAGTGATGCTTCCTAAGGCCCACTTGACTTCCCATTCCAGGATGTCTGGCTCAAGGTGAATGGTCACACCATCGTGATTATCTGAGTCATGAAGATCTTTTTTGTATAGTTCTTCGGTGTATCTTGCAATCTCTTCTTAATATCTTCTGCTTCTGTTAGGTCCATACGATTTCTCTCCTTTATTGAGCCCATCTTTGCACGAAAAGTTCCCTTGGTATCTCTAATTTTCTGAAGAGATCTCTAGTCTTTTAATTTATGTTCTTTCCCTCTATTTCTTTGCTCTGATCACTGAGGAAGGCTTTCTTATCTCTCCTTGCTATTCTTTGGAACTCTGCATTCAGATGCTTATATCTTTCCTTTTCTCCTTTGCTTTTTGCTTCTCTTCTTTTCACATCTACTTGTTAGGCCTCTCTAGACATCCATTTTGCCTTTTTTTGCATTTCTTTTTCTTGGGGATAGTCTTGATCCCTGTCTCCTGTACAATGTCACGATCCACCATCCATAGTTCATCAGGCACTCTGTCTATCAGATCTAGTCCCTTTAATCTTTTTCTCACTTCCACTGTATAATCATTAGGGATTTGATTTAAGTCATACCTGAATGATCAAGTGGTTTTCCCTACTTTCTTCAATTTATGTCTGAATTTGGCAATAAGGAGTTCATGATCTGAGCCACAGTCAGCTCCTGGTCTTCTTTTTGCTCACTGTCTTGAACTTCTTCATCTTTGGCTGCAAAGAATATAATCAATCTGATTTTGGTTTTGACCATCTGCTGATGTCCATGTGTAGAGTCTAGTTCGTGTGTAGTTCTATGATTTTATCCTAGAACAAAGGAAAAAAAAATAGCATAAATAAGTAATTTTCAAATTAAGTCTAATTTTTTTACTGTATTTTACCAATATTAATTTCTTATTTTTGATAAATTTATTATGGATACATAAGGTATGAAACACAAAACAAAAAGTAAGTTTTCCTCAATATTTTTTCTTCTACCTACTGATATTATAATTCTTCATATTTTCCTTGAGTATTCTCTATTTAGTCCAGAAATTTTGTCTGGGTTTCAAAATTAATAAAACGTCTTATGCAAATAAAGACATACATGAATGAATAGGATTTCAAAAGGCTTACTGGAGATTTTTAAAATAAAACTGAGAGAAGCAGTGTTTTAGAGTAAAAATGTCAGAATTTGGAGAAAGACACTTTTTTTGTGTGTTCCATTAACCATTTTTGCCTGAGGAAATTCCATCAACTCTATAATCTTCTGTTTCCCCATTTCAAAAATTGTGATGATAAAACAAGCCACCTTACAAGTTTTTCTTTTTTTTTTTTAATGAAAATCAAATGTCAAAGTGTTTTAAAGCACTTTGTATAGTAATGCGTTCTATGTAAATGCAGTCTATTATTCTTGTCAGTCTGCTTTTCCCCAGTTTAGTCATAAAGAAGCCCATTTCACTGTCAAATTTTGGAACACATTTTTTAATACACATCAAGTTTATGACTATAATTAATGGTGTAAAGACTGAGCACACCCACAAGTGGTTAATAGCAGCTCCTAGGGGCTTTGAGGGCAAAATTGCACACTTGTACCTTATTTTAAAGGTGCAATTAACTGGTTACAAAACTGATTGAAGGCATAAAAAGAGAAAAACAAAGAGCTTAGTTAGAGCCTCAATGCCATCACTTTAATCTCCTTTGTGTTAAATAATGGAGCCTTCAAATGGGACCTCACCTTTATTCTAATCTCCCTTGCACTAGAGGACAGAGTATTCAGATAGACTCTCTTGTTGATTCTGCACCCTGTTTAGAAAGAATATAATTGATTCACAGCTGCTGTTCTCCAAAACAAATATCTTTAAAGGAACTTCAATAAATTTTACTGTACAGAAACTCCAGCCACATGATGTAAGAAATGTCTACATCAAAATTGCCTGCCCTCAAAAACTTTCTTTGATTCCCTAAAAAATAATAACATCATAATCACTAAAAATAAAATAGGAACAAAAGCAAAATGGAGTTAAAAAAAACTGCATTTCAATTGTAGTTCCATTATTTCTTATCTGGGTAGTCTTGAATATGATTTTTTGTTCATTTGTTTTTTTATTTTTAACCACAAGAAATTTAACATCCTCCTGCATAAACATAATCATAACACTAACCTTGTTGAATTATCATAATAAGATATATATGAAGATATTTTTGTAAACACATACAACTGTTTGAGCAGGTTATTGCTATTGATCTGTCCCTATACAGGACCTTCTCTATGATAAGAGTTAAAAAAAAAAAAAGCCCTCCAAAGAATCAGTATTTTTCTTGATACCCTGAAACCAGTTCTGGAAGTGACTCATTCCATTCCCCAAATTCCTATTAGGAAAATTTAGCTCTGAACCTAAAAGAAATGTGAATGAGAACATGGTGTCAGAATCAAAGTAACTAGCACGTCACAACACTAAAATTCTTACCTACATCCAAAAAAAAACACATGTATATACTTCTGTCTGGGAAGTCATATATTTGGTGGAAAACAGACTTAACAATATTCAACCTATTAGAAATAGATGGTGGGCTTCCCTGATAGCTCAGTTGGTAAAGAATCCTTCTGCAATGCAGAAGACCCCAGTTCAATTCACGGGTCCAGAAGATCCGCTGGAGAAGGGATAGTCTACCCACTGCACTGTTCTTGGGCTTCCTTTGGGCTCAGCTGGTAAAGAATCTGCCTGCAATGCAGAAGACCTGTGTTCAATCCTTGGTTGGGAAGATCCCCTGGAGAAAGGAAATGTTATGGTACTCACTCCAGTATTCTGGCCTGGAGAATTCCGTAGGCTGTATAGTCCATGGAGTCACAAAAAATCGGACACACACTGAGCAACTTTCACTTTCTTTCAGAGAGAGATGGTAACTATATGTGCTTCAAGTGGTTTCAATACTGCAAAAAACTATATATCATACTATTTAGCATTTATTTGCCAGGTGAAAAAAAAGGAGGCCTAGAAAGATTGAATGCTTTTCTCAATGTCAAATTTTATCTTAGATTTGGGACAAAAATGCATATTCCTTGACAGTCAGAGGCTTTTTCAAGACAGTAAGATCTATTCAATATGTCAGAATTGCTTTAATCTAAGACTTTTACTACTAGAAGGGAAAAGTGTGTTTTCTATCTTATAAAAATGCTATAAAAATGCTCTGCTGATTGTTCTATCATTCCTGGAAAATTATTTTATTGGATAATTGGGCAGTGATATAACTTCAAGATAAGAAAAGGCATACACGAGTATTTTACAGAATGTAAAACCTTATAGATTTTACATTTATATTTTATGTAAAAACTTATAAGTTGCAACACTTTATGAATTTTTCAATTATATTTTACAAACTATAACTATTAATATTTATTATAATAATAAGCCACTTATTGAACCTTTTTGTCCTAGTACTATGCAAGTAATTTTAATGAATGACCTCATTTATTAATAATTCTTACAAAATCCCAATGAGGCAGATACTATTTTTATCCCAAAGATTTAGAGAAGGAACTTAGGGCTCATAGGTATTCAATAACTTACCAAATAATCTACAAAAAAGTAAAGGATACAAGCTCTTTTTAATTGAGGCTTATTAATATTAATCAGATGGATTGGTAGGTGAATGAGTGGATGAATGGGTGGATAGATGAATAGAAGGATACATACATGAATGGGTGGATAGACATAAAATTTGTCTCAGGCTACTTTATTTATTAAGTGCCCATAAATTTATATATTGTTGCTTGTGGGATAGATTCAGTTACTAATGGATTCAGAGAGGAGATGAAGCATATGTCTCTCTTGTTCTTACTCAGTCAGTCAGTAAGTTCAGTCGCTCAGTCATGTCCAACTCTTTGTGACCCCATGAATTGCAGCACACCAGGCTTCCCTGTCCATCACCAACTCCCAGAGTTCACTCAAACTCATGTCCATCGTGTCAGTGATGGCATCCAGCCATCTCATCCTTGGTCGTCCCCTTCTCCTCCCATCCCCAATCCCTCCCAGCATCAGAGTCTTTTCCAATGCGTCAACTCTTCGCATGAGGTGGCCAAAGTACTGGAGCTTCAGCTTTAGCATCATTCCTTCCAAAGAACACCCAGAGCAGATCTCCTTTAGAATGGACTGGTTGGATCTCCTTGCAGTCCAAGGGACTCTCAAGAGTCTTCTCCAACACCACCGTTCAAAAGCATCAATTCTTTGGTGCTCATCCTTCTTCATAGTCCAACTCTCACATCCATACATGACTACTGGAATAACCATAGCCTTGACTAGACGGACCTTAGTCAGCAAAGTAATGTCACTGCTTTTGAATATGCTATCTAGGTTGGTCATAGCTTTCCTTCCAAGAAGTAAGCATCTTTTAAATTCATGGCTGCAATCACCATCTGCAGTGATTTTGGAAGCAAAAACAAACAAACAAACAAACAAAAAACAAAACAAAATCTGACACTGTTTCCACTGTTTCCCTGCCGGGAGCCAGCACACAAGATCCCACCCATGACAAGGTCACGAGGAGAAGACCTGACAAGCAAGGCGGATCAGGACTTCAAGGATTTCAAAAAGCTGCCCAGGCACTCACCTTAAAGATGATATCTATCTTTCTGATGCTTGCTATACTAGACTGCTTCCCATCTCTTTCCAAACAAAATCAACTTAAAACTTTAATCAATATATCCCCGGGCAGTGACATCCTATAACATTATCCAGGATGAGAAGAGCATTTCAATCTAAATCCCTTTTTCTAGCATTTTAGTTTGCTTGACAAATGTGTTTATGGCCTTGGTACTGATGCACATGACTGATGACAACACCTTAATCATAAACAGCATAAAGAACCTGAACACACAAAAGGCCCTAATAGGCACAGAGCCCTTCAGGGGGTGAGGAAGCCCTATTAGAGAACATAAAAAATATTATTCTATAAAGTTTTTACTGGATCAATGCTTGCTTGCTGTGTTCTTGCTTTTAATGTGCTGAGGTTGTACAATAAAAACTATTGTTAATTTTGTTAGGAATTTAGAAAATAAGAGTTTAGCCCTAATGTGAAAACAGTAAGAAAATTGTATAAATTTATCTGGTGACTTCTGCAAAAGAGCTGACCTTTCTGTTACATTTCTACTATGTTGCAACCTGCTGTATCTTTACCCTATGAGACTGCAACTTTTCTGTGTTTTGTTAAGCTCAAGGCAAAATGAAAAAATAAAATAATAGATTAGAGAAAACAGGTTTTACATTCACCAAGTCTGCAGTAAGAGGTCATAAAATGTGGATAAGTCCCAAGGCCAGAAGACTATACACAAAAATCTACTATGGAAAAGACTCTCATAAATAAAGAAGAATGCAGAAAACATCCTGGATGTTGTGAAGGACAAACTGATGTAATGTTGAAATTTACTTTTGTTTAGTCTTCCTTAACGTGCAAACTCTGGGCATAAAAACTCCTTGAGAAAGTAAAGGTACAGACCCTGCTTCATACGCGAGCTTGGTCTCTCTGCCTTTCTCTCTCTTTCTCTCACTGACGCTGTCCATCTTGAGGGTATCCCTGGATCCTGCTGAGGCTGGACCCCAGCACTTCCCCATTATTTCCCATAAAGTGATAGGACGAGATGCCGTGATCTTAGTTTTCTGAATGTTGAGCTTTAAGCCAACTTTTTCACTCTCCTCTTTCACTTTCAGCAAGAGTCTTTTTAATCGCTCTTCACTTTCTGCCATAAGGGTGGTATCATCTGCATATCTGATGTTATTGGTCTTTCTCCCGGCAACCTTGATTCCTGCTTATACTTCTTCCAGCCCAGCGTTTCTCATGATGTCTCGGCATAGAAGTTAAATAAGCAGGGTGACAATACAGCGTTGACATACTCCTTTTCCTATTTGGAACCAGTCTGTTGTTCCATGTCCATTTCTAACTGTTGGTGCCTGACCTGCATATTGGTTTCTCAAGAGGCAGGTTAGGTGGTCTGGTATTCCCATCTCTTTCAGAAATTTCCACAGTTTATTGTGATCCACACAGTCAAAGGCTTTGGCACAGTCAATAAAGCAGAAATAGATGTTTGTTTGTTTGTTTGTTTGTTTTTCTGGAACTCTCTTGCTTTTTCCATGATCCAGCGGATGTTGGCAATTTGATATCTGGTTCCTCTGCCTTTTCTAAAAGCAGCTTGAACATCAGGGAGTTCACGATTCATGTATTGCTGAAGCCTGGCTTGGAGAATTTTAAGCATTACTTTACTAGCCTGTGAAATGAGTGCGGTAGTTTGAGCATTCTTTGGCATTGCCTTTCTTTAGGATTGAAATGAAAACTGACCTTTTTCATTCCTGTGGCCACTGCTGAGTTTTCCAAATTTGCTGACATATTTAGTGCAGCACTTTCACAGCATCATTTTTCAGGATTAGAAATAGCTCAACTGGAATTCCATCACCTCCACTAGCTTTGCTCGTAGTGATTTTTTCTAATGCCCACTTGACTTCACATTCCAGGATGTCTGGCTCTAGGTGAGTGATGACACCATCGTGATTATCTTGGTCATGAAGATCTTTTTTGTACGGTTCTTCTGTGTATTCTTGCCATCCCTTCATAATATCTTATGCTTCCATTAGGTCCATACCATTTCTGTCCTTTATTGAGCCCATCTTTGCATGAAATGTTCCCTTGGTATCTCTAATTTTCTTGAAGAGATCTCTAGTCTTTCCCATTCTGTTCTTTCCCTTTATTTCTTTGCATTGATCGCTGAGGAAGGCTTTCTTATCTTTTCTTGCTATTCTTTGGAACTCTGCATTCAGATGCTTATATCTTTCCTTTTCTCCTTTGCATTTCACTTCTCTTCTTTTCACAGCTATTTGTAAGGCCTCAGGGCCTAACATGCACAGAGAGTGAGGTAATGTTATGTACAGTATGATTTGGAACTGTAATTGGTAAGAAATCTCCCTTCTGTCTCACTCCCTATGTCTATCCCCATAAGTCATATTAAAAAAAATATTTACAACAGATGATATGCAAGTGTTTAACAAAAAGAAAGATATGACATAGGTTATAGATCTGAATCTTGACCCTAGAACACCCCCAACATTTTACACTCTTATCCTTTTGTTGCTGGATCCTGAGAAGTTCCAGTGAATGAGGAGAAAAGCCTAGCTGACCTGGACAACATTAGTAGCCTTGGATAACTGGGTATTACCAACTAGAACAGAAGTATTTAAAAAAATTATTTTAGCTATTAACATAGCTGTACTGATATGTACTGGCTGAAAATTACGTCTACATAGAGTAGGGCCTCCCATTTCATTATAAGAATTCAGGTATATAATGTCAAGAAAAAGTGACTTGGAACTTAGGGGAAAAATTAACTCAGAGCTTTTCCTGGGAGAAACTTTGGGAAGGATTGAAGAAATGGGGGGGGGGTGAAGAAAATTATATATGATAAAAGAAGCCCAAAAATAGGAGATGTATGGAGCAAAGCCAAATATTTCCATGTAGTTACATTTTCACCAGAGGCAGATCTTGCTCATTTTTTTTTCCTTCTCTTTGGAAATCCAAGAGCACCTAGAGCTTACAAAATGAGAAATGGAAGGACAAAGAAATAGTGAAATAAGCATGATACTCCCTGAAAACTCATATTTTGAGTAGTCTTTCTTTAGGCACATCATAGTGTATCAAAAAAGGCAAAGAAGAATATTTATCTTCCCCACTTTCTTCTGTGATTCCCTTAGGAAGTTGCACTGAGAGTCATAGAATTGCTACTTCCAGACCTTTTTACAAAATATTTAATACATTTTGTTGTTGTTCAATTGCTAAATTTTCTCTGACTCTTTGTGATCCCATGAACTTTATTTACCTTCTATTTTCTTTTACTCCCCCAAGTCTTGGGGATTTCTGCTCAGAAATACAAGTTTTGCCACTTCATAATATTTATCAATTTTTCAGTGACTTCAAAAAAAGGATATAGTTAATTTACAATGTTGCATTAGTGTCAGGTGTGCATCAAAGTTAATCATTTATGTATATGCATATGTCCACTTTTTTAGATTATTTTCCATATAGGTCATCACAGAGTATTGTGTACAGTTTCCTGTGCTATACAGTAGATCCATATTCACTATCTGTTTTATGCATAACAGTGTGTATTTGTCAATACCAATCTTCCAACTTATCTCTCTCCCTAACTTATCTCCTCGTAACCATAAGTTTATTTTCTACATCTGTAAAGGAGTGTTTTATTAATGTGGTAAAAAAAAAATCCACTTTAATCCATAACCAAAATACTGTTCTATGAAGTTATTGGGAAGAGACAAATAATTGTAAAAATGTTAATTAGACGTGTGTTACTTCTCTTTCACTTCACAGTAGAACTAGATGGTTTGCTAAGCAAGCAATGTTCATTAGCCCTTATATGACATCTTAGAACCTATGACATCATTTCTGAAACCTACTCCTCTTATTTTAATGAAAGCTTAATTTCTACAAAGAAGTGCTTTATGTGTGGTGATTCTACTGTTCCCACTCACCAACATTAAAAAGTGAGCATCCGTTTAACCAACAGGATTAGGAAATTGGAGAGTTTAGTTAATCAAATATTTGTAATCTAGACCATCTCTACTACTCACATCAGTGATAGATTCTCAGATTTTAATGTAAATTAAAAAATGTGAAGCTCTAATTGCAATGGAAAAGTCTATGTATTCAAAAGGCTCTGTATTTTATAGCTCAATTTGTGAACCACCATCTAACTTAGTATTTCCCTCACTTAATATTTACAGGGAAGAATCTGAAGCTCAGAAATAGTAAACGATTTGCCAAAAATAAGCGATTACAGATACTAAGTGTTAGAGCTAAGACTCAAAGTTCATCAAATCTATGAGCACAATCTATTTCTCTAATCATTAAGAAGACACTTAATTTCATTCAGAGTTTCATTTATTGATTTACACTTTCATATATAATATATATTTTATTTGTGTAATGCATACTGACTGTTTTATACTAATCAGGAAGAGTGATAAATTCTGTGACTTTCATGTCTAATGAGAAAGTTTGAAAAAGCAACTCGAAGGGGCAGCAAAATAGCAGTTGGGTAATATGAAAAGAAGTTTTAATACTATGGTAAGCGAGGATGTGTGTTGGGGGATGTGTGTATTAAATTAGAAAAGGACTACAGGGGATAATATTGTTGCTTCTCAAATTCATTTCCATTGAGTCAGTGATGCTATCTAATCATTTCATACTCTGTTGACCCCTTTTTCTTTGCCTTCTGCCTTCGATCTTTCTCAGCATCAAGGTCTTTTCCAATGAGTCAGCACTTCCCAGCAGTTGGCCAAATTAGTGGAGCTTCAGATTCACTAACAGTCTTTCCAATGAATATTCATGGTTGATTTCCTTTAGGATTTACTGGTTTGATCTCCTTGCTGTCCAAGGGACTCTCAAAGTCTTCTCCAGAACCAGACTTCAAAAGCATCAATTCTTGCATGCTCAGCCTTCTTTATGGTCCAACTCTCACATTCACACATGACTAGCTATGGAAGAACCATAGCTTTGACCATATGGACCTTAGTCATCAAAATGTCTCTGCTTTTTAATATGCTGTCTAGGCTTCTCATAGCTTTCCTTCTAAGGAGCAAGTATCTTTGAATTTCATGGCTGCAGTCACCATCCACAGTGATTTTGGAGCCTAAGAGAATAAATTTTGTCATGACTTCCACTTTTCTCCTTCTGTTTGTCATGAAGTGTTGGGACAGGATACCATGATCTTAGTTTTATCCTCATCAAGAAACTCTTTAGTTCCACTTCAATTTCTGCCATTAGAGTAGTCTTGTCTACATATCTGAGGTTGTTAATATTTATCCTGTCAATCTTGATTCCAGCTTTGAATCCATCCAGCCTGGCATTTCACCTGTTGTGCTCTGCATATAAATTAAATAAGCAGAGTGACACTATACAGTATTGTGGTAATCCTTTCCCAATTTTGAAATAGGCAGTTACTCCATGACTGATGCTATCTGTTGCTTCTTGACCCACAGGCAGATTTCTCAGAACACAGGTAAGGCGGTCTGGTATTCCTCTCTCTTTAAGAATTCTCCAATTTGTAGTGCTCTACAGTCAAATGCTTTAGGATAGACAATGAAGCAATTTTTTTTCCCCCTGTAACTCTCTTGCTTTCTCCAAAATAGAATGAGTGTTGGCAATTCGGTGCCTGGTTCCTCTGCCGTTTCAAAATCCAGCTTGTACATTTGGAATTTCTTGGTTCACATATTCCTGAACCCTAGCTAGAAGGATTTTGAGCATAACCTTGCTAGTATGTGAAATGAGTACAACAGTACAACAGTTCAAACACTCTTTGGAACTGCCTGTTTTGAGTTTAAAATGAAAACTGATCTATTCCAATCCTGTGGACTCTGCTGAGTTTCCAAATTTGCTGACATACTGAGTGCAGAACTTTAAGAGCATCATCTTCTAGGAATTGAAATAGCTTAGCTGGAATTTCATTTCCTCCACTAGCTTTGTGGTTGCTGTTGTTATTGGGGCTTCACTGATAGTTCACTTGGTAAAGGATCTGCCTGCAATGAATGAGACCCCAGTTTGATCCCTGGGTTGGGAAGATCCTCTGGAGAAGGGAAAGGCTATGCTACCCACTCCATTATTCTGGTCTAGAAAATTCCATGGACTGTATATTCCATGTGGTTGCAAAGAGTTAGACAGGCCTGAGTGACTTTCACTTCACTTCACTTCCTAAAGCCCATTTGACTACACACTCCAGCATATCTGGCTCTAGGTGAGTAAGCACACCATCGTAGTTACCCAGCTCCTTAAGACCTTTCATGTGTGGTTCTTTTCTATATTCTTGCCACCTCTCCTTACTCTCTTCTGCCTCTGTTAAGTCCTTACAGTTTATTTCCTTTATCCTGACATCCTTGAATTAAATATTCTTTTGATATCTCAAACTTTCTTGAAGAAACCTCTAATATTTCCCATTTATTGCTTTCCTCTAATGGCACTGTTCATTTAATAAGGCCTTCTAATCTCAGATTTCTATTCTCAGGAATTCTGCATTCAGTTGGGTGTACCTTTCCCTTTCTCCCTTGCTTTTCTCTTCGCTTCTTTCCTCACCTATTTGTAAAGCCTCCTCACATTAACCACTTTGCCTTCTTGCATTTCTTTTTCTTTGGGATGACTTTGGTCACTGCCTCCTGTATAATGTTATGAACTTCTGTCCATAGTTTTCCAAGGACTCTGTTTACCACATGCAGTCTCTTGAATCTATTTGTCGCCTCCACTGTATAATCATAGTGATTTGATTTACATCATATCTGAATGGCATAGTGATTTTTCCTACTTTCTTCAGTTCAAGTCAGAGTTTTGCAATAAGTAGCTCATGATCTGAGCCACAGGCAGCTCTAGGTCTTCTTTTTACTGACTGTGTAGAGCCTCTCCATCTTTGGCTTCAAAGAATATAATCAATCTGATTTCAGTATTGACCATCCAGTGATGTTCATGCATACAGTTTTCTCCTGTGTTGTTGCTAAATTCAATTTATGTTTAATACTAGTTCTTACTCTATAAAACTAAATATGTTAGAATAAGTAATTTAAAATGTTCTCTAGTGACTTTCTTGGTTGTGCATTGATTAAGACTCTGGACTTCCAATGCAAGGGATCCTCATTTGATCCTAATCCCTGGTCGGGGAACTAAGATCTCATATGCTGCCACATAGAGGAAAAAAAAAAAAAAAGCTCTAAGGGAGGTCCAGCTTTCACACTTATTGACTGTGAAGTTAATAAATCTCTTTAAGTCACATATTTAAAACCTGAAGTTTTGTTGTCATGGTTGGTCTGAAAATTAAATTAAGTTTTATAAAAACTCCAGACACAAAATAAAATTGACACAGTGAACACTCAATGAATATTGGCTATAATTATGAGGTAAGCAATTCAAATCTATATAGACTGAATGTTACAGAAGGTGATTTTAAAAATATATTTGTTAGGGGAAGCATAAATAGGGAGCTTGGACTATAATTCAGATGGAAACATTTGAACGTTCATTGCACCCCTATGTTCATTGCATAACTATTCACAATAGCCAAACATGTGAGTAAAATAAATGTCCATTGACAGAGAAATGGATAAAGAAGATGTGGTACATATATACAATGTAATATTACTCAGCCATTGAAAAGAATAAAATAATGTCATTTACTGCAACATGGGTGGACCTAGAGCTTTTCATACTGAGTGAAATAAGTCAGACAGAGAATGACAAATATCATATAATATCTCTCATATGTGGAATTTAAAAATAAATTATAAAAATGAACTTACAAAACAGAAAGAGACTCAGAGACTTAGAGAACAAACTTATGGTTGTCAAGGGGAAAGACAGGGGAAAGAGATAGTTGAGGGGTTTGAGATGGTCTTGTACACACTAGACTAGAGGTCACTTCAAGAAAATTAGAGACATGAAGGGAATATTTCATGCAAAGATAGGCACAATAAAGGACAGAAATGGCATGAACCTAATCAAAGCAGAAGATATTATGAAGAGGTGGCAAGAATACACAGAAAAACTATACAAAAAAAGATCTTCAAGACCCAGATAACCATGATGATGTGATCACTCACCTACAGCCAGACGTCTTGGAATGGGAAGTCAAGAGAGCCTTAGGAAGCATCACTAAGGGAAAAAAAAAAAAGCTAGTGGAGTTGATGGAATTCCAGTTGAGTTATTTCAAATCCTAAAAGATGATGCTGTGAACGTGTTGCACTCAATATGCCAGCAAATATGCCAGGAAAACTGAGCAGTGGCTACAGGACTGGAAAATCCCAGCTTTCATTCCAATCCCAAAGAAAGGTAATGCCAAAGAATGCTCAAACTACTGTACAATTGCATTTATCTCACATGGCAGTAAAGTAATGCTCAAAATTCCCCAAGCCAGGCTTCAACAGTTCATAATCTGAGAAATTCCAGATATTCAAGCTGTATTTAGAAGAGGCAGAAGAACTGGAGATCAAATTGCCAACATACATTGGATCATCAAAAGAAGAGAGTTTCAGGAAAACAAAACAAAACAAAACAAAACATCTACTTATGCTTCATTGATTATGCCAAAGCATTTGATTATCTGGATCAGAACAAATTGTGGAAAATTCTTAAAGAGATGGGAATACCAGACCCCCTTTTCTGCCTCCTGAGAAATCAATCCATATGTAGGTCAAGAGGAAACAGAACTGGACATGGAACAACAGGCTGATTAAATCGAGAAAGGAATATGTCAAGGCTGCATATTGTCACTTTGCTTATTTAACTTATATGAAGAATACATCATGCAAAATACCAGGGTGGATGAAGCATAAGCTGGAATCAAGATTGCCAAGAGAAATGTCAATAACCTCAGATATGCAGATGACACCACCCTTATGGCAGAAAGGGAAGGACTAAAGAGCCTCTTGATGAAAGTGAAATTGGAGAGGGAAAAAGTTCACTTAAAGCTCAACATTCAGAAAACTAAGATCATGGGATCCGGTCCCATCACTTCATGGCAAATAAATGGGGAAACAATGGAAACAATGACGGACTTTATTTTCTTGGGCTCCAAAATCACTGCAAGTGGTGACTTGCAGCCATGAAACTAAAAGATGCTTGCTCCTTCAAAGAAAAGCTAAGATCAACTTAGACGGCATACTAAAAAGCGGAGACATTACTTTGCCAATAAAGCTCCATCTAGTTAAAGCTATGCTTTTTCCAGTAGTCACATATGGATGTGAGAGTTGGACTATAAAGAAAGCTGAGCATCAAATAATTGATGCTTTTGAACTGTCATGTTGGAGAAGACTCTTGAGAGTTCCTTGGACTGCAAGGAGATCCAAATAGTCAATCCTAAAGGAAATCAGTTCTGGATATTCATTGGAAGGACTGATGCTGAAGTTGAAACTGCAATACTTTGGCTACCTGATGTGAAGAACTGACTCATTTGAAAAGACCCTGATGCTGGGCAAGATTGAAGGTAGCAAGAGAAGGGGACAACAAAGGATGAGATGGTTGTATGGCATCACTGACTCGATGGACATGAGTTTGAGTAAGCTTCTGGGGTTGGTGATAGACAGGGAAGCCTGGCATGCTGCAGTCCATGGGATCTCAAATAGTCAGACACGACTGAGTTGAACTTAACTGTACACACTGTTACATTTAAAATCGATAATCAACAAGGACCTACTGTATAGGATAGGCAACTCTATTCAGTATTCTGTGATAGCCTAAATGGGAAAAGAACTTAAAAAAATACATATATATGTGTAACTGAATCACTGTACTGTACACCTGAAGCTAACACAACATTGTTAATCAACTCTTCTCCAATACAGACTAAAGTGTTAAAATAAAACAAATTTCTGAAAATTGTTTTATTACTTTATTGCTACATATCCCTTTAGCATAACATAATACAGAGTATATTTGAAAAGTCAATTATTTGTATTCTTGGCTGACTTCAGAAAATTTGATTTCTTTTGTTAAACCTATCATTTTCTTATAATTCCTGAGGACATTATAGAGATAAATATAAATAACCTATTAGAATGCAAGCTCCAAGATTGCATCAATCTTTTTTCATTGCATCCTTGGAATTTGAAACAGAAAGTAACCTAAAGAATCACCTAATGACTGAGAACATAGATCTGAATAAGACTTGAGCAAAGAAGCAAATATACGGGGTGAAATTCTACCTTTTCATTCATCACTGCCCCCCATATATACCAGTATTTGTACTGAACATGCATAAAGTAAACTGGCAATCAGAAAATGTAGTCTCAGAACTGTGACTTTCCTTGTAGTAACTGTTATTTTTCATTGTCAGTGTCAGAACCATCATCATCGTAGCAACAATTATTGAGTACTTTTTATCTGCCAGGCACTGTACTAACTTCTTTTAATGTGTTAACTCATTTAATTCTCACAGTTCTCTGATGATGAAAATATTAACCCCATTATACCAGTAAGAGACATTGAGAAATTAATGTGTGCAAGGCCATACAGACAGAAAAACACAGTGCTGGGCTTCAAATACATGCTTTCTTTGATTTCAAAGCTGACAGTCTGAATGACTCTTCCTATTTCCTCCCACGGGCAAATTATTTCCTATTTCTGTACCAAAACATCTCTGAAAAATCAGAGGCTGAATTTTCACTAAATGATTTCTTCCTACTCTGATATTATGCCATTACATGCTGTATTGCTCCTCATCCTTTTCATGATACCAATTGTCTTGCTGTATCTCACTGTGTGAATTGTTTATTGAACCCAGGATAGGCAAAACATGAGCTAAAAGACTAGAAGAAAATGTGAGGATCCATAGGAACTGCAGACACGTTTATTCTCTTCTGGCTGGCACAGCAACCATAACAGTATTCTCTCCTGGCCAGCGCAGCACCTGTAACAATATACACCCCAAACATGCCCAAATGTTGCCTTTTAAAGATTTTATGCCAGCTTTATAAATATAATCTTAAGAAAAAAATGTATACTGCATAAGTACTCTAGAGGTTTAGCATTTTGAAAGCTGATGTTTGAATTATTCTCATATAAAAATATTACTAAAAAATGAAATAAGCCAGTATGCCATATAACATTGGACTACTTAAAGACCAAGTGAAATCTAGAGATCTACAAAGAATAACAAAGAACTATCCTAAGAACTTGTTTCCAATTCTTATCTCTTGTCCAGTAAAGTGGAGATGTGGTAACACTAGTATAGATTGACAGGATATATTCCAACTCCTTCCTTTCTTATAATAAACATGGCTTTTTTTTCCTTAGTCAGATAGGAAGGAACAAGTTCCTTGAAATGGTTTGCCCTGGTTAACAGCATGAAAAAGCTGGTTGCCAGACTTATACTGAATTTAAGTTTATGCAAATTTAAGAAGGCAGATCCCACATATAGATGCATGAAGGCCATGCACTTAAAAAGTGGCAGAGCCAAACTTCGAAATATAAAACACACACCTTTTCCCCCCTCTAGTTTCATTGGAAGCATCTGACAAGTAAACATCTCCACTCCAGCTGCAATACTTCCTGGACTTACAAATGGTTGCTGCTGTTGCTAAGTCGTTTCAGTCGTGTCCTACTCTGTGCGACCCCTTAGATGGCAGCCCACCAGGCTCTGCCGTCCCTGGGATTCTCCAGGCAAGAACACTGGAGTGGGTTGCCATTTCCTTCACCAATGCATGAAAGTGAAAAGAGAAAGTGAAGTCACTGAGTCGTGTCCAACTCTCAGCGATCCCATGGACTGCAGCCTACCAGGCTCCTCCGTCCATGGGAGTTTCCAGGCAAGAGTACATATGGTTATCTCCCAATATTTCCTATGTAGACTGATTGTACTAGGACACATAGTTCAGCTTATGATTCATGCTGTATTATGACAGATCCCTAGGCTAGCCCAGAAAGCCTATTTAACAAACATGTAGCTGAACTAAAGTATTTTTAAAATCTAACCACTGCAACCTCTTATTTAATTCAAAGCTCCAAATATTGTATTTATGTGAATTATGTGGTATTTAACATTTTCCTCTCTTATGATTACATCTTAAAGTTGAAACCATGTTTTATCATATCTAGCATAGTTCTTTACACATAGAAGCCATTCAATATTTATTGAATTGGCCAGTAGAGCCTAGTGAAGAACTGCTTTGCCTTCTTAACTCTCAAGTACCATTTTTTCAGTGAGATTGGAATCAGACAGAGCTGACCTTGAATCTGTATTCAAACTTTTTGAGTGATAGCCAGAAAATTCTTCAAGTTCCTCCACACTTCTGGACTTTGGTTTTCTGATATTTAAAAATAAAAACAATATATTATTTAAAGAAGGTCCTTTAGTGAAAATTCTTAACACAGTACTTAACACATTGCAGGTTATTAATAAATATTAATTGTATCTATAATTATATATATTACAAATAAAATATACACTATGTATTTATTGAATTCAATTATATGCATTGAATATTTTATTTGAAACTCTCTGAAGATTTCACTCAAGGATACCAGGCAGTTGTCTGTCCTGGATGCATAAAATGTCTTTTATTCTCACAGCTTGCTCTTATGAGAGAGACCACTCCTTTAGCTATTAATCCCTTTCTCCTTTATAGTATATAATTTATAAAAAAATAAGAAAATAATTACAACTATTGTTTATGGAGAGACTCATATATCAATTTAATGCTAATTACTTTGCACCCGTAATCTCATTGAATCTATCCAAAACTCTTAAAATGTCATTAACTCCATTTACGGACAAAGGAACTAATTATCAAATAAATTTGAAAGTCTTTTCAATATTAGAGAGTTTTTGGAAGAAGCTAGGTTTTACCAAATCTTCTTAGATTGTAAAGCTTCATATTCTTTCTAATATACCTAGTGACATGTTCATAGGTGATAATCATGAGTCTTTGTATGTCTAAATTAAATGGTAAAGATCTATATATTGTTCAGAAAAAATAAATCATGCTTACAGTTAGTCGTCCATTCCTGACATTTTATACCAAAGAATATGGCATGAACTTAGGGATGAGGATAAGGATTCTCTAAGTTGAGACATATAGTAAATTTCTGGAGCATAAGTTTGGAAGGTGATAAAACAAGTTAGGCACAATTGTAGAAAAGGAAGAGAGAGTTTCTGGGTTTTCCTCCATGATTTCAATTCCCAGGAGCAACCTTACCATGGAAAAATATGTTCAAGCGTAAGGGGCAGTACATAGAATTTCAAGTTCAGATCACAAGGAAAAAGAAAGAAAAACCATAGCCTTGACTAGATGGACCTTTGTTGGCAAAGTAATGTCTCTGCTTCTGAATGTGCTATCTAGGTTGGTCATAACTTTTCTTCCAAGTGTCTTTTAATTTCATGGCTGCAGTTACCACCTGCAGTGATTTAGGAGCCCCCCAAAATAAAGACTGACACTGTTTCCACTGTTTCCCCATCTATTTCCCATGAAGTCATGGGACCGGATGCCATGATCTTCATTTTCTGAGTGTTGAACTTTCAGCCAACTTTTTCGCTCTCCTTTTTCACTTTCATCAAGAGGCTTTTTAGTTCCTCTTCACTTTCTGCCATAAGGGAGGTGTCATCTGCATATCTGAGGTTATTGATATTTCTCCTGACAATCTTGATTCCTGCTTATGCTTCTTCCAGCCCAGCGTTTCTCATAATGTACTCTGCATATAAGTTAAATAAGCAGGGTGACAATATACAGACTTGATGTACTCCTTTTCCTATTTGGAACCAGTCTGTTCCATGTCCAGTTCTAACTGTTGCTTCCTGACCTGCATATAGATGTCTCAAGAGGCAGGTGAGGTGGTCTGGTATTTCCATCTCTTTCAGAATTTTCCACAGTTTATTGTGATCCACACAGTCAAGGCTTTGGCATAGTCAATAAAGCAGAAACAGATTTGTTTCTGGAACTCTCTTGCTTTTTCCATGATCCAGCGGATTTTGGCAATTAGATCTCTGGTTCCTCTGCCTTTTCTAAAACCAGCATAAACATATGGAAGTTCACGGTTCACTTATTGCTGAAGGCTGGCTTGGAGAATTTTGAGCATTACTTTCCTAGCATGTGAGAATGGTGCAATTGTGCAGTAGTTTGAGCATTCTTTAGCATTGCCTTTCTTTGGGATTGGAATGGAAACTGACATTTTCCAGTCCTGTGGCCACTGCTGAGTTTTCCAAATTTGCTGACATACTGAGTGCAGCATTTTCCCAGGATTATCTTTCAGGATTTGAAATAGCGCAACTGGAATTCCATGACCTCCACTAGCTTTGTTTGTAGTGATGCTTTCGAAGGCCCACTTGACTTCACATTTTAGAGCTCTGGCTCTAAGTGAGTGATCACACAATCGTGATTATCTTGGTCTTGAAGATCTTTTTTGTACAGTTATCTTGTGTATTCTTGCTACCTCTTCTTAATATCTTTTGCTTCTCTTAGGTCCATACCTTTTCTGTCCTTTATCGAGCCCATCTTTGCATGAAATTTTCCCTTGGTATCCTAATTTTCTTGAAGAGATCTCCAGTCTTTCTCATTCTGTTCTTTCCCTCTATTTCTTTGGATTGATCGCTGAGGAAGGCTTTCTTATCTCTTCTTGCTATTCTTTGGAACTCTGCATTCAGATGCCTATGCCTTTCCTTTTCTCCTTTGCTTTTTGCTTCTCTTCTTTTCTCAGCTATTAGTAAGGCCTCCCCGGACAACCATTTTGCTTTTTTTGCATTTTTTTCCATGGGATTGGTCTTGGTTCCTGTCTCTTGTACAGTGTCATGAACCTCAGTCCATATTTCATCAGGCACTCTATCTATCAGATCTAGGCCCTCAAATCTATTTCTCACTTCCACTGTATAATCATAAGGAATTTGATTTTGGTCATACCTGAATGGGCTAGTGGTTTTCCCTACTTTCTTCAATTTTTGTCTGAATTTGGCAATAAAATTTCATGATCTGATCCACAGTCAGCTCCTGGTCTTGTTTTTCTTGACTGTATTGAGCTTCTCTATCTTTGGCTGCAAAGAATAGAATCAATCTGATTTCGGTGTTGACCATCTGGTGATGTCCATGTGTAGAGTCTTCTCTTGTGTTGTTGGAAGAAGGTTTTTGCTATGACCAGTGCATTTTCTTGGCAAAACTCTTTTAGACTTTGCCCTGCTTCATTGCATAGTCCAAGGCCAAATTTGCCTGTTACTCCAGATGTTTCTTGACTTCGGACTTTTGCATTCCAGTCCTCTATAATGAAAAAGGACACCTTTTTTGGGGTGTTAGTTCTAAAATGTCTTGTAGCTCTAGATTGTGATGCTCTATACAGTGACTGAAAACAAGACTGGGAGCTGACTGTGGCTCAGATCATGAAATCCTTCTTGCCAAATTCAGATTTAACTTGAAGAAAGTGGGGGAAACCTCTAGACCATTCAGGTATGATCTAAATCAAATCCCTTAGGATTATACATAGGAAGTGACAAATAAATTCAAGGGATTAGATCTGAGAGAGAGAGTGCCTGAAAACTATCGGTGAGGGTTCATGATGTTGCACAGGAAGTAGTGATCAGCACCATCCTAAAGAAAAAGAAATGCAAGAAGGCAAAAAAAAAATTGTCTAAGGAGGCCTTATAAATAGCTGTGAAAAGAAGAGAAGCAAAAAGCAAAGGAGAAAAGGAAATATATACTCATTTGAATGTACAATTCCAAAAAATAGCAAGGAGATACAAGAAAGCCTTCTTCAGTGATCAGTGCAAAGAAATGGAGGAAAACAATAGAATGGGAAAGACTAGAGATCTATTCAAGAAAATTAGAGAAAGCAAGGGAAATTTTCATATAAAGATGAAACATAAAGGACAGAAATCATATGGACCTAACAGAAGCTGACTATATTAAAAAGAGGTGGCAAGAATACACAAAAGAACTATACAAAAAAGATCTTCATGATCCAGCTAACCATGTTGGTGTGATCACTCATCTAGAGCCAGGCATCCTAGAATGCAAAGTCAAGAGGGCCTTAGGAAGCATCACTAAGAACAAAGCTAGTGGAAGTTATGGCATTCCAGTTCAGCTATTTCAGATCCTAAAAGATGATGTTGTTATAGTGTTGCACTAAATATGCCAGCAAATTTAGAAAACTCATCAGTGGCCACAAGACTGAAAGAGTTGGTTTCTATTCCAATCTCAAAGAAAGGCAATGCCAAAGTATGCTCAAACTACCACACAATTGCACTTATCTCACACGCTGGCAAAGTGATGGTCATAATTGTCCAAGTCACACTTTACCAGTATGTGAACTGTGAACTTTCAGACTGATGCTTAAGCTGGATTTAGAAAAGGCAGAGGAACCAGAGATCAAATTACCAACATCCATTGAATCACCAAAAAACCAAGAGAACACCAGAAAAAAAAAATCTACTTCTGCTTTTTTGACCATGCCAAAGCCTTTGTCTGTGTGGATCACAACAAACTGTGGACAATTCTTCAAGAGATGGGAATACCAGGCCACCTGACCCGCCTCCTGAGAAATCTGCTTGCAGGTCAAGAAGCAACAGTTTGAACTGGACATGGAACAACAGACTGGTTCCAAGTAGGAAAAAGAGTATACCAAGGCTGTATAGTGTCATCCTGCTTATTTAACTTATATGCAAAAGTGCATCATGAGAAATGCTGGACTGGATGAAGCACAAGCTGGAATCAAGATTGCCAAGAGAAATATCAATAACCTCAGATATTCAGGTGACACAACTCTTACGGCAGAAAGCAAAGAGGAAGTAAAGAGCCTCTTGATGAAAGTGAAAAGGAGAGTGAAAAATTTGGCTTAAAACAGCATTCAGAAAACTAAGATCATTGCTTTCGGTCCCATTACTTCATGACAGATAGATGGGAAAACAATGGAGAAAGTGAGAGATTTTATTTTGGGGGGGACTCCAAAAACACTGCAGATGGTGACTGCAGCCATGAAATTAAAAGATATTTGCTCCTTGAAAGAACAGCTATGACCAACCTAGACATCATATTAAGAAGTAGAGACGTTACTTTGCCAATAAAGTTCCGTCTAGTCAAAGCTATGATTTTTCCAGTAGTCGTGTGTGGATGTGAAAATTGAACTATAAAGAAAGCTGAGTGCTGAAGAATCTATGCTTTTGAACTGTGGTGTTGTGGAAGACTCTTGATTATCCCTTGGATTGCACGAAGGTCCATCCAGTCCATCCTAAAGGAGATCAGACCTGAGTGTTTGTTGGAAGGACTGATGTTGAAGCTGGAAGTCTAATATTTGGCCACCTGATGCAAAGAACTGACTCATTGGAAAAGACCCCAATTCTGGGAAAGATTCAAGGCGGAGTAGAAGTGGACAACAGAGAATGAGATGGTTAGATGCCATCACTGACTCTATGGACATGAGTTTGAGTAAGCTCCAGGAGTTGGTGATGGATAGGGAAGCCTGGCGTGCTGCAGTGCATGAGGTTGCAAAGTTTCTGACACAACTGAGAGGCTGAACTGACTGACTGAATTAATTTAATCAAGACAGACAAGTTATTAGCAATACAAATAATGATGCAAGTGCAAATGGTACCAAGGAATATAGTAAGGTTTCCTTCCATATGTCATCTAGGATTAAAGTACCAAAAAAATAAAAATAAAAGGCAAGTGTTATACGTGTACATTTTGAAAACAGAATTATTTTATAAATAATCTAATAAATGGGCAAGAACTGAGTTAAACTTTGCAACTTCTGCCATATCTCCCAGTACATAGATACCATAGTGATGTTTCAGTATGGCATTCCTTTCATTCGTGCAATTTTTTTTTTTTAATAGAACAACTACTCCACTGGACTGTGACAACTCTTCATTTTGCTTAGAAAAATAACTATTTAATGCCCAATTCTTATTTTATTAAAAAATATTTTCTTAGTTGCAACATAGATGATCTTTAGTTTCAGCATTTGAACACTTAGTTGAGGCATGTGGGATCTAGTTCCCTGACCAGAGATCGAGCCCAGGCCCCCTGCATTGGAAGCACAGAGTCTTAGCCACTGGAGCATCAGAAACTTCCACTCATTCTTATTTTCTTATATGATTTTGTTTCAAATTTGTCCTTGTGAATTTTTCATAATAACAAAGAGGTAGAATATCGACAAAGTGATTAGATAAACATGTCTTATGTATCTCTTGACTCTGAATAAGTCAGATGTTTATATTATCCAAAGCTGGGCATAACACTGAGGAAAGCAGAATTGAAAAAGGCACATGTACCCCAAAATTCACTGGAGCACTGTTTACAATAGCAACCTGGGACAGGGAAGCAACCTAAATGTCCATCAGCAGATGAATGGATAAGGAAGTTATGGTACATATATGCAATGGAATATTACTTAGCTCTAAAAAGGAATGCATTTGAGTCAGTTCTAATGAAGTGGATGAAACTTCAGCCTATTGTACAGAGTGAAATAAGTCAGAGGGAGAAACACCAATACAGTATATTAATTCATATATTTGGAATTTAGAAAAATGGAAGACAGCAAAAGAGACACAAATGTAAAGAACAGACTTTTGGACTATGTGGGAAAAGGCGAGGGTAGGATGATTTGAGTGAATAGCATTGAAACATGCATAGTATCATATGTAAAATAGATGAACAGTGCAAGTTTGATGCATGAAGCAGGGCATTCAAAACCGGTGCTCTGGGGGGAACTGTAAAGATGGTGGAGGAATAGGATGGGAAGACCACTTTCTCCCTCAAAAATTCCTCAAAAGAACATTTCAACGCTGAGCAAACTCCACAAAACAACTTCTGTAGGCTGGCAGAGGACATCAGGCAACCAGAAAAGCAGACCATTGTCTTCAAAAACAGGTAGGAAAAAATATAAAAGACAAAAAAGGAGACAAAGGAGGTGGGGAGGGAGCTCCGTCCCAGGAAGGGAAGCCCGTCCCTGGAAGGGAATTTTAAGAAGAGAGATTTCCAAACACCAGGAAACACTCTCCCTGCCGAGTCTGTGGCGAGCCTTGGAAACACAGAGGGCAACATAACAGGAAGGGAAAAATAAATAAATAATCAAAACCAACAGATTACAAGCCCAACAGTAACTCCCCCAGCAGAAAAGCAGCACAGACGCCTGCATCCACTACAAGCTAGTGGGGCAGGGCAGGGAAGCGTGGGAGGCGCGGGCTGCAGTGCTTTGTAAGAATTGGGCAGGAACACCCCACACACAACCAGAACGATCTAACTTGGGCTAGCAAACCAGACTGTGGGATAGCTACCACACGAAAAGCTTGAACATAAGACACCGACAGGACCGAGCACAGAACAAAGGACGGAACAGAATAAGCCGGCTGCAGACCATTCCCCGCCAGGGACAGGCAGCCAGAGCCTTAAGGATTGGAAAGGGGCAATTGCAGACCTGGAGAGACTTTACTTACCTAACTGCAAGCAGGCTTCTTTGCTAAGACTTCTGGGGGTGCTGGACAGTCACCATCTGCCTCACGGGGGGTGCCAGCGGTCCACCCAGAAAGCTGAGCAGCAGCAGCAGAAAAGGTGACAAGTCGCGGCGATCGCACTCACCAAACTCCTGAGCTACTCGGACCTGGGAAGGGCACAAAGCGCAGTCCCAGCCGAATCTGTGCCTCTGAGGGCTGCCTGAGTGCGAACCTGAGCGGCTTGGACCGGGGAAGTGCACGCAGCCTAGGGCCAGCCCCAGACGGTTCCCACAGCGCGACTGAACTAGTGAGCCTAAAAAACCAGCAAACAGAAGAAGTTAAACAGAGGGAACCACCTTGGAAGTGATCCCATAGCCCACAACATCAGAGAAGGGCCAGATATATTTTTACTATTTTTAAAAGCATTCCTTTTTTTTTCTATTTTTTTTCTAACTTTTTTTAAATTGTTAAGTCTTCTATTTCTCCTCTAATTTTTATTTCTATAACCTACTATTACTATTTAAAAAAAAGACTTTTTTTTTTTTTAAGGCAAACACCATATATAGTCTTTGGATGGTTGTTGGTGTTTTTTGTTTTTTGTTTTTTTAATAATTCTTGTTTTTTTTCTTTCTTCCTTTTTCCTTCTGCTTCTTTTCTTTAATATTGTATTTTTGAAAATTGAACCTCTAGTCTACATTTTTAATCTTTGCTCTTAGGTTTTTGTTGTCAATTTTGTACATTTAAAAACCCAAACATCACTACCCAAGTTTACCTGAGAGCGAGATTACTAGCTTGACCACTCTCTCCTCCTTTGGACTCTCCTTTTTCTCCACCAGGTAGCTTCTGTCTCTTTTCTCCCCCATCTCTTCTCTATCCAACTCTGTGAATCTCTGTGTGTTCCAGATGGTGGAGAACACCTAAGGAACTGGTTACTGGCAGGATTTGTCTCTCTCCTTCTCATTCCTCTCTCTTATCCTCCTGGCCACCTCTGTCTACTTCCTCCCTCTCCTCTTCCCCGTATAATTCTGTGAATACCTCTGAGTGGTCCAGACTATAGAGCGCACATAAGGAAGTGACCACTGGCTAGCTTGCTCTCTCCTCTCTTGATCTCACCGCATCTCATTCCAGTTACCTCTAACTACCCCCTCCATCTTCTTTTCTCCTTGTAACTCAGTGAACTTCTCTGAGAGTCCCTCAATGTGGAGAAACTTTTCATCTTTAACCTAGATGTTTTATCATTGGTGCTGTATAGATGGAGAAGTCTAGAGGCTACTGTAAAAATAAAACTGAAAACCAGAAGCAGGAGGCTTAAGTCCAAAGCCTGAAAACATTAGAGAACTCTTGAATTCAGGGAACATTAATAAATAGGAGCTCATCAAATGCCTTCATACCTACACCAAAACCAAGCTCCACCCAAGGGCCAATAAGTTCCAAAACAAGACATACCATGCAAATTCTCCAGCAACACAGGAACACTCCCCTGAGCTTCAATATACAGGCAGCTCAAAATTATTCCAAAACCTTTGATGTCTCATAACCCATTACTGGTCACTCCACTGCACTCTAGAGAGAAGAAACCCAGCTCCACCCACCAGAACTCCAACACAAGCCTCCCTAACCAGGAAACCTTGACAAGCCACTGATAGAACCCCACCCAAAGTGAGGAAGCTCCATAATAAAGATAACTCCACAAATTACCAGAATATAAAAAGGCCACCCCAAACGCAGCAATATAACCAAGATGAAGAGACAGAGGAATACTCAGTAGGTAAAGGAACAGGAGAGTTGCCCACCAAACCAAACAAAAGAGGAAGAAGTAGGGAATCTATCTGAGAAGGAATTCCGAATATTGATAGTGAAAATGATCCAAAATTTTGAAACCAAAATGTAATCACAGATAAATAGCCTAGAGACAAGGATTGAGAAGATGCAAGAAAGGTTTAACAAGGACCTAGAAGAAATAAAAAAGAGTCAGTATATAATGAATAACGCAATAAATGAGATCAGAAACACTCTGGAGGCAACAAATAGAATAACGGAGGCAGAAGATAGGATTAGTGAAATAGAAGATAGAATGGTAGAAATAAATGAATCAGAGAGGAAACAAGAAAAACGAATTAAAAGAAATGAGGACAATCTCAGAGACCTCCAGGACAATATGAAATGCTCCAACATTTGAATCATAGGAGTCCGAGAAGAAGAAGACAGAAAGAAAGACCATGAAAAAATCCTTGAGGAGATAATAGTTGAAAACTTCCCTAACATGGGGAAGGAAATAATCACCCAAATCCAAGAAACACAGAGAGTTCCAAATAGGATAAACCCAAGGCGAAACAGCCCAAGACACATATTAATCAAATTAACAAAGATCAAACACAAAGAACAAATATTAAAAGCAGCAAGGGAAAAACAACAAATAACACACAAGGGGATTCCCATAAGGATAACAGCTGATCTTTCAATAGAAACTCCTCAGGCCAGGAGGGAATGGCAAGACATACTTAAAGTGATGAAAGACAATAACCTACAGCCCAGATTGCTGTACCCAGCAAAGATCTCATTCAAATACGAAGGAGAAATCAAAAGCTTTACAGACAAGCAAAAGCTGAGAGAATTCAGCACCACCAAACCAGCTCTCCAACAATTGCTAAAGGATATTCTCTAGACAGGAAACACAAAAAGGGTGTATAAACCCGAACCCAAAACAATAAAGTAAATGGTAACGGGATCATACTTATCAATAATTACCTTAAATGTAAATGGGTTGAATGCCCCAACCAAAAGGCAAAGACTGGCCAAATGGATACAAAAAACAAGACCCCTCTATATGCTGCTTACAAGAGACCCACCTCAAAACAAGGGACACATACTGACTGAAAGTGAAGGGCTGGAAAAGGATGTACCACGCAAATAGAGACCAAAAGAAAGCAGGAGTGGCAATACTCATATCCAATAAAATAGACTTTAAAACAAAGGCTGTGAAAAGAGACGAAGAAGGCCACTACATAATGATCAAAGGATCAATCCAAGAAGAAGATATAACAATTATAAATATATATGCACCCAATATAGGAGCACCACAATATGTAAGACAAATGCTAACAAGTATGAAAGGGGAAATCAACAATAACACAATAATAGTGGGAGACTTTAATACCCCACTCACACCTATGGACAGATCAACTAAACAGAAAATTAACAAAGAAACGCAAACTTTAAATGATACATTAGATCAGTTAGACCTAATTGATATCTATAGGACATTTCACCCCAAAACAATAAAATTCACCGTTTTTTCAAGTGCTCATGGAATCTTCTCCAGGATAGATCACATCCTGGGCCATACACTAATAATGAGAAAGTAGAAAAAGAAATTAAGGAAACAATTCCATTCACCATTGCAACGAAAATAATAAAATACTTAGGAATATATCTACCTAAAGAAACTAAAGACCTATATATAGAAAACTATAAAACACTGGTGAAAGAAATCAGAGAGGACACTAATAGATGGAGAAATATACCATGTTCATGGATCGGAAGAATCAATATAGTGAAAATGAGTATACTACCCAAAGCAATTTACAGATTCAATGCAATCCCTATCAAGCTACCAGCCATATTTTTCACAGAACTAGAACAAATAATTTCAAGATTTGTATGGAAATACAAAAAACCTCGAATAGCCAAAGCAATCTTGAGAAAGAAGAATGGAATTGGAGGAATCAACTTGCCTGACTCCAGGCTCTACTACAAAGCCACAGTCATCAAGACACTATGGAACTGGCACAAAGACAGACATATAGATCAATGGAACAAAATAGAAAGCCCAGAGATAAATCCACACACATATGGACACCTTATCTTTGACAAAGGAGGCAAGAATATACAATGGAGTAAAGACAATCTCTTTAACAAGTGGTGCTGGGAAAACTGGTCAACCACTTGTAAAAGAATGAAACTAGATCACTTTCTAACACCACACACAAAAATAAACTCAAAATGGATTAATGATCTAAATGTAAGACCAGAAACTATAAAACTCCTAGAGGAGAATATGGTTAAAACACTCTCCGACATAAATCACAGCAAGATCCTCTATGATCCACCTCCCAGAATTCTGGAAATAAAAGCAAAAATAAACAAATGGCATCTAATTAAAATTAAAAGCTTCTGCACAACAAAGGAAAATATAAGCAAGGTGAAAAGACAGCCTTCTGAATGGGAGAAAATAATAGCAAATGAAGCAACTGACAAACAAATAATCTCAAAATTATACAAGCAACTTATGCAGCTCCATTCCAGAAAAATAAATGACTCAATCAAAAAATGGGCCAAAGAACTAAATAGACATTTCTCCAAAGAAGACATACGGATGGCTAACAAACACATGGAAAGATGCTCAACATCACTCATTATTAGAGAAATGCAAATCGAAACCACAATGAGGTACCACTTCACACCACTCAGAATGTCTGTGATCCGAAAATCTGCAAGCAATAAATGCTGGAGAGGGTGTGGAGAAAAGGGAACCCTCCTACACTGTTGGTGGGAATGCAAACTAGTACAGCCACTATGGATAACAGTGTGGAGATTCCTTAAAAAATTGCAAATAGAACTACCTTATGACCCAGCAATCCAACTGCTGGGCATACACGCTGAGGAAACCAGAATGGAAAGAGACACATGTACCCCAATGTTCATTGCAGCTCTGTTTATAATAGCCAGGACATGGAAACAACCTAGATGCCCATCAGCAGATGAATGGATAAGAAAGCTGTGGTACATATACACAATGGAGTATTACTCAGCCTTTAAAAAGAATTCATTTGAATCAGCTCTGATGAGATGGATGAAACTGGAGCCAATTATACAGAGTGAAGTAAGCCAGAAAGAAAAACACCAATACAGTATACTAACACATATATATGGAATTTAGAAAGATGGCAATGACGACCCTGTATGCAAGACAGGAAAAAAGACAGAGATGTGTATAACGGACTTTTGGACTCAGAGGGAGAGGGAGAGGGTGGGATGATTTGGGAGAATGTCATTCTAACATGTATACTATTATGTAAGAATCGAATCGCCAGTCTATGTCTGACGCTGGTTACAGCATGCTTGGGGCTGGTGCATGGGGATGACCCAGAGAGATGTTATGGGGAGGGAGGTGGGATGGGGTGTTCATGTTTGGGAACGCATGTAAGAATTAAAGATTTAAAAAACAAACAAACAAACAAAAAAACACCGGTGCTCTGGGTCAACTCAGAGGGATGGGTTGGGGAGGGAGGTGGGAGGGGGTTCAAGTTAGGGGACACATGTACACTCGTGGCTGACTCATGTCAATGTATGGCACCACAATATTTTAAAGTAATCAGCCTCTAATTAAAATAAATTAATTAATCTTTATTAAAGTAGAAGCATTTTGGAATCAGGGTGAGTTTAGACTGGTTTGCCACTTTTTGGTTGAATGGCCATGGGGAAATTACTTCATTTTTCCAAATCCAATTTTTTCTTCTGTTTGATATGGAAATAAATTACTCACATCAAATTATTGTGAGAATTAAATGAAATAGTGAATACAAATAATTTAGACAAAACCTGGCACATAATAGACAGTCAATAAATATTAGACATGATGATAATGATTATAATGATAATGATGGTTACTTTTATTGTTGTTATTACCGCTCTTTTATGAAGGCATCTAAGGATTTGAGGAAGCCATTTATATGGAAGAGATACAAATATAGCCTATGTTATACTTGAAAAATTTTTTATATAAGATTTTCTCTTTTTACATACTGTGTGTACTCAGAAGACTGGGAAAAGTACAAAAAAAATCAAAGGGAAAGCTGGAATGAGAATTTAAATTTGTCCATGCATGTCCCATAAATTCAATAATTACTTGACAAAGAATATATGAGCTCATTCCAATATGAACATCATATTCCTCAAAATATTAAGAAAAAAAGGACTCAAAGTACTAAATACTCCACATACTCAAAGATATGGTGACAAGAGAGATGAAGCTATTTAAATGAAATATAAGCTCACAGAAAATGATGTCAAGAGATTAATTTAATCACTACTAGTGTGTAGAGTGTATTTTCCTCCTAGCTCATGTATACACACATTCTGATGTCCTATCCTTGATGGGAATTGGAATATAATTTTGTGATAACTTCCTTGGATTATGCTATGATCATAGTTGGATTAATGTAAGGAGAGATATGGGAGACATTGCTTTTTATCTATTACAAAGGATCAACAAAATCAGGGAAAAGCAGACACTTAGAGGACCTACATGTACAAGTTGCCCACCACCTCTTAAGTTCTGTGAAATGGTCAGTCAGTCTTTCTCTAAAGGTATACTTTTGGGGATAGAGGAGGGAAGTAGGGAGAAGGAGATAGTCTGATACTGCCCACACATCGTTGCAAAGTTCAGTTATTGTTTCCCCTAACACATATAAACACTTCACACAGAGTTATACAGTCCCCACTAAAAAATATATGAAATAAATAGCTGACTCATTAGTTAAGAGGCTTTCCATTTTCCTTTGACAGTTCATTAAAATGGAATTTAATTATGCAAAAAGCAAAATAATTTTAACTGAATGTCATTTGGTTCATTCAAACTGGGAATCAGGGACATTTTAACAAAGGTTTTGAAACTTCTTTTAAAATCAGGAAGCTGCTATGCACAGATAAGAAGAGAAGTTTGAGGATTCTCTATCAGAAATTTCAATGTTTTTTTTTTTTCCATCTGTTTTCTCACATTAACTGGTAATTATACAGAATGGCACACGATAGTTCAGAAATGATAGAAGCCAAGAAAAGTTTTTCTAAAATATATAAATTGTCAATGATCGGCAAGGTGCAACAGAAAGGCTTTCTAACAGCATAATTATTTATGCCAGTTCAGCTTGCTTCTAGGTAACAGTGATGGCCTGCTATAGAGCAGCTCTTATCATTGTCCTTACACATTAGTTTCCACCAGGCACTAAGAAAATGTGGCAAAAATGTTGATTGAAAAGTTGGTTGTTGTCCCTTATTGAGAAATCATATCTGAAAAACATGATGACCAAACTGTCAGATTAAAAGTTAAGTATTTCTTTAATTTTCCAACATGTCACAGATATTATAGACTTTCTAGTTAACATATACACATGATATGAACTATGAATGTGGAATTTGTCTTTAGGACCCTATTGATAATCAAATCATGTTTTCTGTGGAGGAAATCATGAATGTATGTGGGAGTTTTTTAGTGTATGCCTCAGTTTGACTTGTTTACAGGGCCTCTACTGGCCCGTAAATATTTCCCAGGGCCCACAAAAAAGAATGTCTCAGCTAATATGACTTACTCAGAACCCTGATTTCATTTATTTATATGTGCTTTTGTCTCTTAATAGTGCCAAACACTTGATAACTTTTTTATAGACAGAAAGAGCTCAGTAAGTAATACCAACAAGATGAAAGATAAAAATAGTAACAATATTATTATTTACAAATGTCACATATTGTGTTCTATAAGCCAAGATATTAACTTACTTTATCTCCACAACACCCCTATGAGATGTCTATTCTCACAACTTTACAGATAAGGAAAGAGACTCAGAAAAGCTTATCAATTTGTCCAGGAATACATCTTATAGATACCAAAATAAAGTTTAAATTTTAGGTTCAGTTTGTTTCTGAGGACTGTTCTCTTAATTACTAGATGATAATATTTCAACAATGAATATTGATTTAATGAATAGATAAATGATGACAGTTCTTATTTCTCCAGGCATCTCTATCTCTCTCTAGTTCTCCATTTCATTACAACATTTAGTTATTCTCAGCTCCCAGATTTAACTGTGTCTCATGGCTCTGTATTTCTCCTCAGCAAAATGAGTATATTGCCAGCTTTCCATTTAAAACCTCAAGCTTGAGATGACCCTTTGAAGTCTGTCCCCTTGAATCCTGTCTTTAAGTGCTATCACACAGTATTCCTACATACTCCTGTATATAGGATACACATATTTATTAAAAAACTATCTGATTCCCAATATATTTTTTGACATTCATACTTGCAATAAAATAATAGTCAACAGACTGATCTCTTAATTGGCCCTCCTAGGAAATAGTCATTATATACAAAAGTCTATATTCAGTTAAAAATAATTATACAACAGTTTCTCAATTTGCTTTGCCAAGACAGGGTAATGTCTTAAAAATAAATTTAATTTTATCACTTCTTTCTTGTCTACACCAAAAACATCAAATTTAAGCATAAACTAAATATTTCTAAGGAATCTCCACACTGTTCTCCATAGTGGCTGTACTAGTTTGCATTCCCACCAACAGTGTAGGAGGGTTCCCTTTTCTCCACACCCTCTCCAGCATTTATTGCTTGCAGATTTTTGGATTGCAGACATTCTGACTGGTGTGAAGTGGTACCTCATTGTGGTTTTGATTTGCATTTCTCTAATAGTGAGTGATGTTGAGCATCTTTCCATGTGTTTGTTAGCCATCTGTATGTCTTCTTTGGAGAAATGTCTATTTAGTTCTTTGGCCCATTTTTTGATTGGGTCATTTATTTTTCTGGAATGGAGCTGCATAAGTTGCTTGTATAATTTTGAGATTATTTGTTTGTCAGTTGCTTCATTTGCTATTATTTTCTCCCATTTAGAAGGCTGTCTTTTCACCTTGCTTATATTTTCCTTTGTTGTGCAGAAGCTTTTAATTTTAATTAGATGCCATTTGTTTATTTTTGCTTTTATTTCCAGAATTCTGGGAGGTGGATCATAGAGGATCTTGCTGTGATTTATGTCGGAGAGTGTTTTAACCATATTCTCCTCTAGGAGTTTTATAGTTTCTGGTCTTACATTTAGATCATTAATCCATTTTGAGTTTATTTTTGTGTGTGGTGTTAGAAAGTGATCTAGTTTCATTCTTTTACAAGTGGTTGACCAGTTTTCCCAGCACCACTTGTTAAAGAGATTGTCTTTACTCCATTGTATATTCTTGCCTCCTTTGTCAAAGATAAGGTGTCCATATGTGTGTGGATTTATCTCCGGGCTTTCTATTTTGTTCCATTGATCTATATGTCTGTCTTTGTGCCAGTACCATAGTGTCTTGATGACTGTGGCTTTGTAGTAGAGCCTGAAGTCAGGCAACTTGATTTCTCCAGTTCCATTCTTCTTTCTCAGGATTGCTTTGGTATTCGAGGTTTTTTGTATTTCCATACAAATCTTGAAATTATTTGTTCTAGTTCTGTGAAAAATATGGCTGGTAGCTTGATAGGGATTGCATTAAATTTGTAAATTGCTTTGGGTAGTGTACTCATTTTCACTATATTGATTCTTCCGATCCATGAACATGGTATATTTCTCCATCTATTAGTGTCCTCTTTGATTTCTTTCACCAGTGTTTTATAGTTTTCCATATATAGGTCTTTAGTTTCTTTAGGTAGATATATTCCTAAGTATTTTATTATTTTCGTTGCAATGGTGAATGGAATTGTTTCCTTAATTTCTTTTTCTACTTTCTCATTATTAGTGTATTGGAATACAAGGGATTTCTGTGTGTTGATTTTATAACCTGCAACTTTACTATATTCATTGGTTAGCTTAGTAATTTTCTGGAGGAGTCTTTAGGGTTTTCTATGTAGAGGATCATGTCATCTGCAAACAGTGAAAGTTTTACTTCTTCTTTTCCAATTTGGATTCCTTTTATTTCTTTTTCTGCTCTGATTGCTGTGGCCAAAACTTCCAGAACTATGTTGAATAGTAGCGGTGAAAGTGGGCACCCTTGTCTTGTTCCTGACTTTAGGGGCAATGCTTTCAATTTTTCACCATTGAGGATAATGTTTGCTGTGGGTTTGTCATATATGGCTTTTATTATGTTGAGGTATGTTCCTTCTATTCCTGCTTTCTGGAGGGTTTTTTTTTTATCATAAATGGATGCTGAATTTTGTCAAAGGCCTTCTCTGCATCTATTGAGATAATCATATGGTTTTTATTTTTCAATTTGTTAATGTGGTGAATTACATTGATTGATTTGTGGATATTGAAGAATCCTTGCATCCCTGGGATAAAGCCCACTTGGTCATGAATAGAACTACCTTATGACCCAGCAATCCAACTGCTGGGCATACACACAGAGGAAACCAGAATTGAAAGAGGCACGTGTACCTCAATGTTCATTGCAGCACTGTTTATAATAGCCAGGACATTGAAACAACCTAGATGTCCATCAGCAGATGAATGGATAAGAAAGCTGTGGTACATATACCCAATGGAGTATTACTCAGCCATTAAAAAGAATACATTTGAATCAGTTCTGATGAGATGGATGAAACTGGAGCCGATTATACAGAGTGAAGTAAACCAGAAAGAAAAATACCAATACAGTATACTAACACATATATATGGAATTTAGAAAGATGGCAATGACGACCCTGTATGCAAGACAGCAAAAAAGACACAGATGTGTATAACAGACTTTTGGACTCAGAGGGAGAGGGAGAGGGTGGGATGATTTGAGAGAATGTCATTGTAACATGTATACTATCATGTAAGAATCGAATCGCCAGTCTATGTCCGACGCAGGATACAGCATGCTTGGGGCTGGTGCACGGTGATGATCCAGAGAGATGTTATGGGGAGGGAGGTGGGAGGGGGGTTCATGTTTGGGAATGCATGTAAGAATTAAAGATTTTAAAATTTTAAAAATAAAAAACTAAAAATTAAAAAAAAAAAACAAAACAAAAAAAAATAAAAAATAAAATTACAGGCCAATAGCCACGATGAACATACATGCGAAAATCCTCAACAAAATACTGGCAAATCAAAATTACAATAAAAGAATCATATACCAAAAAAAAAAAAAAATAAATAAATAAATAAATAAAATTAATAATAAATAAATATTTCTGAGGCAAAGAATTAAGCCACAGGATAATTTAATATTAGGGTCATGTGCATGCACAGGTACCTGAATAATGGAATGGTATTTGAGGATCTTCCTTCCCTCCAAAACCTCTCTTAATTTTCACTGTAGAATGTTTGAGTAGAAAGAGATCATGATCATCAATTTCAACTCATTTAGAATTTTATATGTGAGGAAGTTGAAGTCAATAGAGTCAAGCAGCACAACTCATTAATACCTTGAAGAAGGATGATGCACAGAGCATGTCACCTATAGTATTTGGCATACCCTCTCAAATTTATCTACGTGAAATTGCTCTATCCAAATGTTATGCATAAAGGAACAGTATTAGCCTGTTATTTTGTATGGTGCTTGATTATATAAGAGTAACCACAGATCCAGGAGTGGTCGCATAACTCAAGGGAACATAAAATGTCTAATAACTCATAATGCAACCTGAACAAATCAGAATATTGTTATTTCACTAAGTCAATTATATTAAATATGTCAGATTACTGAATTTAGACAGAAGAGTGTAAGGAGGATTGTTGAGTTTCAATTGAAAAAATAAATTATAACAGACATGTAAAGAAAAGAAATAATTTTATGATGGAAGTAGATATGCCATGAAAGATAACATTAAAGATAACTGAAGGGTTAATACGGTAGCAGAGATGTGCCTGCAAACGGGTCTCTCTGCTCATGCTGAGCGTCCTTGCATACGAGGCGTTCTGCCAAAGAGTCTGGATACAGCCTTGAGTTTAATAGTCCCTTGCAAACGAGGGAGCATTCCCTTCCTGAGATAAGAGGGAGATGAGGGCTTTGTGCAGACTCTGCAGTAGACAGAGATTTCACTCCCCTTTGCTGTACGATAACATGTATGCACCTGCACTGTACTGAAAAGGCTTATTCTTACAGTCTGGAAGTCTGCCTAAGGAGGGCTTTATAATAATAAATGGCAATTAGTTTGCCCAGTTCTGTTCCTCTGGCCAGAGTGGTGTCCTGTCTGTCTCTTGTGTGTCTTGTATATTCTGTGTCATTTCACTCGTAGTAACCAACATCTGGCGCCCAACGTGGGGCTCGAGTGAAACCGAAAGAGGTAAGAAACCCCTGGGGGATTTTAGGTCCATAGCAGGGGAGCTTTCGGAAACATGGGAATTCCTCACCCTAGCGGAAAAAATTGCTAGGTGAATTCTTGTACATAATCATGGGGAATTCTTCACCCTAGCAGATGGGAACTTTCAAAAGTTCATGGTTCAAAAAACCATGGGGAAATCCTGCTAGGAAGAAATAAATGTTCATTACGGGCACAATATGTGAATTTATATATTGAATCATGTTAAAGAATTTATGTAATGCTATAACACAGGCTTTGACTTTGCTATCTACTGATAATGAGACTAAATCTAATGCTTTAATGAAGGGAGAGACAATTTATGAGGATATGCCAAATGTTGGTGAAATTTCTGCCTTGCCTGAAAGTAAGGATACAAATAAGCCTCCTTCTGGAAATGGTGAAACATCTGATAGTTCAGAATCAGATTCGGAGGCTTCTTCGGTTTCGTCAGAGAAGGGCAAAGAGATAAAAGAAATGACCCATCTATTCCGGGAATAGTGGAAATCCCGTAAGGAGGAGAAAAAATCTACACCTTCTGCTCCTGCTTGTGCTTCTCTTCTCCCCACTGCAGTTGATCGGCCCAATGTGGGCAGGGGACATTGTCCGTTCTCCTTTCCTTTGTCTATGCTTCATGATGATGACTTGTCTGCTCCCCCTGGTGGGTTTATTGATCTTCCACAATTGTTTCCCATCCAGAGACAGCAGGATGGCAATGTGATGAATGTTCAATATGCTCCTTTGGAATATAATTTTTTTAAAGATCTTAAAGCTGCAATAGTGCAATACGGTCCTCAATCTCCCTTTGTTTTGGCTATGCTGAAATCATTGGGAAAAGGCAAACTAATCATTCCATTAGATTGGAAATCCATTGCCCAGCTGTCTTGGAGGGTTCTCAATGGTTGCAACTTCGTAGCTGGTAGGAAAAAGAAGCTAGGAAGCAAGCTTGGATTAATGAGGGACAAAATCCCCCTGGTCCTCTCAAGGACAAATTAATGGGAGAGGGCCAATATCGGGCTTTAAGAGAACAGGCTCAATACTCTGACCAGGACTTGCAACAAGTTCACCAGGTCTTTTTACGAGCATGGTGCCATGTGGTGCCTACTGGCCAAGCCCAGCCCTCCTTTGTTAAAACAATGCAAGGCCCTAATGAGCCATATACTGATTTTCTAGCAAGATTGAGGGTAACTGTGGAACGGGCTGTAGGGAGGGATGAAATCTCAGGGATATTATTACAAACTTTGGCATTTGAAAATACAAATCCTGAATGCAAGCGTACACTGGGACTTTAAAGGGACAGGGTGCCTCTATAGCTGAATATATCAGAGCCTGCTCAGGAGTAGGAAAAACTGAGCACCAGGCTAATGTCTTTGCTACGGCCTTGGCCAAGGTTATAAGACCACCAAAGGGAGGTAACTGCTTTCATTGTGAAAAACCTGGTCATATAAAAAAAGAGTGTCAAAAATTAAAAGCTGATAAAGACAGATCTCTTGCTAGGAAGAATAAGGCTCCTCCTGGACTTTGCCGTCGGTGCAGGAGGGGATTTCATTGGACTAATAAGTGCAAATCTAAAACAAACAAAATGGGCAACCCGATACTGGGAAACTATCCTGCGGGCCTGAGTCCTTGGGGCCCAGAAACAATACCGGGGACTTCTCCTCCTTGCCCTCCTCCCATTCCATCTGCCCCGTTAAAAAGACCTCAGATGATGATTTCGGACTTACGGTCTGCTACTTCAGGGAGTGCTGCTGCTGATTTGTCACTAGCTGATAATGTTCTTTTGTCACCGGGGGGAGGCATTTATAAATTAAAAACAAATGTATTTGTACCACTGCCTAAAGACACTTTTGGCTTAATATTAGGCCGTAGCAGCGCGGCTTTGAGAGGTTTAACCATAATTCCTGGGGTAATAGACTCTGATTATGTTGGGAAAATTTTAATTATGGTCTCTACTTCTACCACACTTTCATTGTTAGCTAGAAAACGTATTGCCCAAATACTTCTCCTACCTTATCACCCCTTTTTGGCTCTTCCTAATAAACAAACAGGGGGATTTGGAAGTACTGGGCAAAATATATTTTGGAAAATGCTTATCAGAGATTCTCAGCCTGTTCTCCCCTTGATTATACAAGGAAACAACTTTGAGGAACTAGTAGATACAGGGGCAGATGTTTCAATCATTTCTTCTCAGCAATGGCCCCAAGGTTGGGAAAAGGAAAAAAGCCCTTTAATGCTGACGGGATTGGGCTCCATTGCAGATATTTGGAAGAGTACCCATCCCTTGCAATGTCAATTCCATAATGAAAGATCAGTGTTTGTTACCTTTTATATTGTAAATATACTTATTAATATATGGGGGAGAGATCTCCTCTCTCCTTTGGGGGCTTCTGTAACCATTCCATTGGAAAACTAGTGGCCACTGCTCAAATTCCTTGAGCACTCCCATTAAAATGGTTAACTAATACTCCTAAATGGGTTGAGCAGTGGCCATTACCACAAATGAAGCTCGAGGCATTAGAACAAGTAGTACAAGAACAACTCCAACTTGGTCATATAGAGCCCTCTACCTCACCCTAAAATTCTCCTCTTTTTGTTATAAAAAAAAATCTAAAAAATAAAAAAATGTTAACTGATTTACAAGAAGTTAATAAATGTATTAAACCTATGGGAGCATTGCAATTGGGACTCCCCTCTCCAGCTCTTATTCCTCAAAATTGGTCCTTAATGGTGCTAGATCTTAAAGACTGTGTTTTTTTACCATTCCCCTACAATTTCAAGATAGAAATAAATTTGCTTTTACAGTTCCTGTTCTTAATCATGCTCAACCTGTTAAGCGTTATCAATGGACAGTCCTACCACAAGGAATGATAAATAGTCCTACCTTATGTCAAGAATTTGTAGCTCACTCTTTGCAATCTCTCCGTCAAAAATACCCTAATTATATTCTATATCATTATATGGATGATCTCCTATTGGCAGCTCCTAGTATTGCTGAAAGTGACAAATTCTTTTTAAAAGTACAAGAGGCTTTAAGACTACACAATTTGCAAATAGCCCCAGAAAAAATTCAAAAAGACTTTCCTACTTCATATTTAGGGACAATATTGGAACAACATAAAATTAAGCCCCAAAAGTCACAAATTAGAAGAGACCATCTCAAAACCTTAAATGATTTTCAAAAATTATTGGGAGATATTAATTGGCTACGCCCGGTACTTGGGATTCCTACTTATCAGTTACAACATTTGTTTTCTACTTTAGAAGGAGATACAGCTTTGGATAGCCCCCGGACCTTAATCCCATTGGCTTTATAGGAACTTCAACTTGTTAAACAACGACTAAATGATGGCTTTTTGACTGACTTACATGCATCTCAATCTATTTCTTTTATCATATTTCATACCCCTATTCCCCATCTGGAGTAATTGCTCAAAAAGAGGGATTAATAAAATGGGTTTTCTTACCTAACAGTTTTTCCAAAAAATTGACTATATATATGGATAAATTAGCCTTCCTTATACAAAAAAGTCACCATCATATTTTACAATTATCAGGATGTGAACCACACCAGATTGTTACTCAGTTAACAACTGCTCAAATATCTCGATGTTTACAATTTAATAAAAACTGGCAAATTTCTCTTGCTTCATATCCTGGTTCGTTTTCTAATCATTATCCATCATCTAAATTGATTGATTTTCTCCGGACTAACACTATGATATCTCATTCCCCAATTTCAGATGTTCCAGTTAAAGGACCCACTATTTTTACAGATGCAAATAAAAATACTGCTAGATATTGGACCCAAAAAAATTCCAAGGTTCTCCCCCACTCATTTTCTTCTGTACAACCTGCTGAATTGTGGGCTATCTATTTAGTTTTACAAGATTTTCCCCAACTTCCTATTAACATTGTTTCAGATTCTCGATATGCTGTTCTCTCTTGCCTACAGCTTCCTCATGTCTCCCTTCCACTGACTCTTAAAATAGCTATTGATAAATTGTTTTACCAAGTACAACAATTACTCTTGCAACTTTCAGAGTTAATTTTCTTTACTCACATCCGTGCACGTTCTGCCCTTCCTGTACCCTTATCATTCGGAAATGCTGCAATTGATGCCTTACTTAATCCTATAGAAACAGCAAAGCAAAAACATCTCTTACAACATACCAACTCCAAAGGGTTAGAAAAATCTCACGCTATTACTCAAAAACAAGCTCAAAATATTGTTCGTTCTTGTTCCATATGTACAACCTTTGCTTTGCCATTTACCTCACCAGGTGTCAACATGAGAAGACAACAAGAAAATCAGATATGACAAATAAATGTAATTTACATTTCTTCCTTCGGACAACAAAAATGTGTGGGCCACTGCATTACATTCTAAAAAGGCTGACGCTGTCATTACTCATTTGTTATCTTGTTTTGCAGTTATGGGATTACCAATTAAATTAAAAACTGATAATGCACCTGCTTACCAATCCGCAAAATTAGCTCACTTTTTATCTCAATACCATATAACTCATACTTTTGGTATTCCTTATAATAGTCAAGGGCAAGCTATTATTAAAAGAGCTAATCATACCTTGCATGATTATCTTAAAAAATAAAAAAGGGGGAACAAGAGAGATTTATGAAACCTAAAGACATTCTGAATAAAACCTTACTTACCCTAAATTTTTTGAATGTTTGGAGCAGGGGAAATCTATCAGCAGCAGAGTTGCACTTTCAAGGGAAAGAAGAGGATAAAAAGATCTTGAATACGCCTATTTGGTATAAAGATAAAGAGAAAGGCGGGATCCCAGCATCATTAATATATTTGGGGCAAGGGTATGCTTTCATTTCTGTTGATAATTACAGGTTTTGGACCCCAGCAAGATTGATCAAAATCAGCAATGGTTAATCCTCTTGTTCAGAAATTTGAAGAGCTTACTATGCAGAGAAGCCTTACCTCCCATACAAGGGAAGCAACACCTCCTACGTGGGGTCAAATGAAGAGGTTGACCCAGGAAGCAGAGAAGACATTAATAAAGGTGGGACAACCTCTAAATCCTACCAATCTTTTGCTTGCCACGATGGTTGTGGTGACATGTCAGGTAATCGGCGTATCAACAAGTAATCATACATATTGGGCATATATACCTAATCCCCCATTAGTAAGAGCAGTTTCCTGGGGGGAACCAAAAGTGCAGGTATGTACTAATGAGACTGACTTCTTTCCCCTGCCAGCTTGCAGGGGAATAGAACAACTATATCATCATAAACAACAATATAATATTAGTAATTTGACCATTGCAGTGGAAGGTATTCCTTTATGTATAGGGGGACACCCCTTTTGTCTGTCCACCAAGGAACATTCTCATCATGCTTATAATACATGGGGGGTAAAGTATAATAATTACCATTTTGCTACTTTTACTGTGCTTGTTTCCACCAGGGGATTTAATACCTCGACAGAACCGATGGATACTCATAATGAAAAACACATGTCACTATGTCCTGTTAATCTTTTCATTCCTTCTCTAGAATCTTTGGAGTGGGAACGTTGCCGAGGCCATCGACCCTTTAAGGTCATGAATTATTCTGGGGCCATCATTGTAGATTGGAGTCCAGATCATGGACAATTCTTAAAAAAATGGTCAAATAAACCTTTTAGGTGGCATCGCGCAAATACCACTTTGATGGGCAATGGTAACGAAACAGTTAAATGGCAGCAATTTGCACTTGTCCCTCCTCAATTACAATTGCAACGATATCCGCACATTCAAAGAGATATTTAGAAACTATGGGCGGTTTCTGGTAATCTCACTATCTGGTCAGGAAATTATACTTTGGACAGTGGTGACTCTTCGGGTTCATTCCATGTTAATTTACATGTTAATAAATCTTATTCCGCAATGGCATGTGTAAAATATCCTTTTGCATTGTTATATGGAAATTGGACCTGAAATGATACTCTGGAGTCTGTGTCAAGTAACTATTGTAATTTAACTCAATGTATAAATGTCTTGGTGGGAAGAATTTAAAAGACAAGCCTTTAACTCCAATTTCTCGCTAGTAATTGTTAAAGCTCAGACAGAAGTATGGTTGTCTATAAATCTGACTCAGCCGTGGTCAGATCCTTTTGCTGCTTCTCATCTAGTAACCGCTGTACAGACTTTGCTACACCGATCTCGACGTATGCTTGCTGTGGTCATTGCTTCGATTCTCGCAGTCGCATCAGTAACTGAAACAGCAGCTGTAGCAGGCCTTGCGTTACATCAAGGAATTCAAACAGCTGATTTTGTTCAGGACTGGCAAAAGGACTCTCATTTGTTATGGCAACAACAGCGAGATTTGGATGCACAACTTGCTACCGACGTGCTTAATCTTCAAACACACCGTTTCCTGGCTTGGAGATCAATTGGCTGTTTTATCTACATGAAGTGTGTTAAAATGTGATTGAAATTCTTCTGTTTTGTATAACACCTGTACCATTTAACATGAGCCCTTCAAGAGATTAACCGAGACATATAAATAAAAAGAGTTCTAGATGCCCATCATCTAGAGAGATTCTGCCTAGCCCCTAAGAGGTGGCTAGATAGCCAATGACGGGTAAGACCCTCAGAGGAGGGCAACCTAAGACAGGCACAGCTGCAAGAGGGGCTGGCGAGGCTGGAGGTTGGCAGCCTACAGCTTTACGCCTTGCTCTACAAAACATCAATACAAATGTCTCGAGGGCTTGAATAAAATAAAAAAGGGGGAGATGAAGGGTTAATAGGGTAGCAGAGATGTGCCTGCAAACGGGTCTCTATGCTCATGCTGAGCGTCCTTGCATACGAGGCGTTCTGCCAAAGAGTCTGGATACAGCCTTGAGTTTAATAGTCCCTTGCAAACGAGGGAGCATTCCCTTCTTGAGATAAGAGGGAGATGAGGGCTTTGTGCAGACTCTGCAGTAGACAGAGATTTCACTCCCCTTTGCTGTACGATAACATGTATGCACCTGCACTGTACTGAAAAGGCTTATTCTTACAGTCTGGAAGTCTGCCTAAGGAGGGCTTTATAATAATAAACGGCAATTAGTTTGCCCAGTTCTGTTCCTCTGGCCAGAGTGGTGTCCTGTCTGTCTCTTGTGTGTCTTGTATGTTCTGTGTCATTTCACTCGTAGTAACCAACAGATAACAAAAGGAGACAGAGAGAAAAGCAGAAGAAGAAAGGATAAAAAGGAGGAGAATGAGAAGATGAGGATGGAGGGAAGGAGGAAGGGAGAGAGAGAGACAGAGAGAGAAAACAGTCATCCATAATCAAGTTTAAAGCTTGGAATCTGAAAGCCTTTTGCTTTCAGTGAGACTCATATGGATTCTGATAATAAATTCAGTTGTTTAAGTTGGTTTTAGTGATTTTGTTGGAACCGAAAGAGTTTAAGAAGATTATATGTAAAACAAGATCACCTGATTTTATGGATATACAAAGATGAAACAATTGTTAAGACTTCTCTTGCAAGGCAGTCCTAAGATGGCAGAGGAATAGGACGGGGAGACCACTTTATCCCCCATAAATTCATCAAAAGAACATTTGAATGCTGAGTAAATTTCACAAAACAACTTCTGAATGCTGGCAGAGGACATCAGGCACCCAGAAAGGCAGTCCATTGTCTTTGAAAGGAGGTAGGAGAAAATATAAAAAATAAAAAGAGAGACAAAAAAGGTAGGGATGGAGATCCATCCCAGGAAGGGAGTCTTAAGAAAAGTTTCCAAACACCAAGAAACCCTCTCACCAGCGGGTCTGTGGGGACTTGTGGAATCTCAGAGGACAACATAACCAGGAGGATAAATAAATAAATAAATAAACCCCATAGATTCTGTGCCTAATGGCAAATTCCAGCTCTCACATCTGCCACCAGCAAGTGGGGGCTGAACAGGGAGGCATGGGCTGCATTGCTTAGGGCAAGGACCAGGCCTGAATGCCCTGAGGGCAATCTGAGGGGACTAATGTGATATAGCAACCCAAACTGTGGGATAGCCACAGAGAGAGAGAGAGAGAGAGAGAGAGAGAGAGAGAGAGAGAGAGAGAAAGTAACCCAGGGAAAGCCCTAACCTAAGGCACTGCCAGAACAAAGGACTGAGTGAATACCATAGGAGAGTTAGCCATCTGTGGGCCAGCCCAACTCCCACCAGAGATAGGGAGGCAGGCGCCGAGGGCGGGGGGGCAGCCAGAGCTGGAAAGGGGCAATCTCAGCCCCAGAGAGGAATCCTCTACCAAACTGCAAGCAGGCTCCCAGTTGCTAATCAAGATTTCTGGGGATTTTGGATGGTTGACATCTGCTGGAAGGGTCACATCCAGAGATCAGTTCCCCAGAAAAGACACACAGAACACCTGAGATGGATGTACACCCTGCCACCCAGGAAACCAAGTAGCTGGAATCCAGGATGTGATAAGATGTACACCCCACCTGGGGAGACTGAGCTCGCCAAGCACCTGGTCACCTGAGCTGCTTGGACCTGCTGCTTCTGCTGCTACTAAGTTGCTTCAGTCATGTCAGACTCTGTAGAACACCATAACTTGGGAAAGGCACAAAACAAACTTCCAAGAGAGTCTGTGCCTTTGTGGAGTACCTGAGAACCTGAACCTGAGAAGCTTACCCCTGGGAAGTGCACACAATCCAGGGCCTGCCTCAGACAGTTCCCCGTCAGAGCAACCTAGAGCCTGAAAAGTGTAGACTGGGAAAGCTCACGCACCATGAGTAGGGGAATACTCAGTGTGTCCAAGACATTGCAGGCACTCCCCACACATGCCAGTGATATTTGTTTGCAGTGTTCCTCCCTCCTGATAGCACGACTGAACAAGTGAGCCTAAATAAGTGACCACCTTTGCCCCCTTGTGTCGGGGGGAGGGAGGGGAGTAGACACAGAAGAGACCAGCAAACAGAAGAAGCTAAAATAAACAGAGGGAACTGATTTGGAAGTGACAGATGCAACCGATTAAAACCCTGTAGTTAACACAGACTATGTTGGAAGGGGCCTATAGATCTTGAGAAGTATAAGCCAGATCAAGGAACTATCTGAAACTGAACTGACCCCACAGTGTTTGCAACAACTCCAGAGAAATTCCTAGATATGCTTTTACTATTATCATTTTTAAAATCTTTTTAGTCTTCAGATAATAAGACAGACTATGAAGACTTTTATGATAACTGAATTAAAAATCGTATTTGTTGATCTCTGAATAGCTCACTTCTTACAATGTACAAATTCCTCATCCTTTCACCTTTTTAACATTGTTTTATAATGCAGGTGTTGAATTTGCTCCAGTATGTGTAACATCTTGTAAATCCATTTGAGTAGATCGTATTTACTTCCCTGTGGAAGGAGCACTGAAAACCTCTTTAAAAAAAGACATTCGTGTTTTCCTTGAACTGTCTGTATCAAGACGTGTTACTTAGAGATACTCATCCACTTTATAATTTTGACTGCGAAATATTTTGTAAATACACTTTTTTACTTTTCAAACAACTGAGTAAAATAATGTGCAATGAATTTTATACAAATGATTTTCAAGTTGTTTGGTATATTTCCTCTAGGTTTTGCTTGACTCAGAGTAGAGTTGTTATTTTGATCAAACTGTGCAAACAATAGTACCATGTGTAGCATTTTGAAACATTATTTTCTAAAACCGCTGTCTTGCTTTAGCTATTAATGGGGCATTGTGAGGAACTGTGCAAAGACATTTTTGTTACAAACCTGTGGGCCTGTTGCAATACTTTAAAAATAAAAAATTTTATTCCAAAAAAAAAAAAAAAAAAATAAAAAAAAAAAATAAAAAAAAATAAAATCTTTTTAAATGTTTCTTTTTAAATTTTAAGTCCTTTATTATGACTTTAATTTTCATTTTCAAAACCTACTGCTGCTGCTGCAAAGTCACTTCAGTTGAGTCTGACTCTGTGCAACCCCATAGACAGCAGTCCACCAGGCTCCCCTGTCCCTGGGATTCTCCAGGCAAGAACACTGGAGTGGGTTGCCATTTCCTTTTCCAAAGCATGAAAGTGAAAACTGAAAGGGAAGCTGCTCAATTGTGGCGACTCTTAGCGACCCCATGGACTGCAGCCTACCAGGTTCCTCCATCCATGGGATTTTCCAGGTAAGAGTACTGGAGTGGGTTGCCATTGCCTTCTCCTTCATAACCTACTATTACCTTGCAAAGAGGAAAGCCCCTATTATTAAAGAAATATATATATATGTGTGTGTGTGTGTGTGTGTGTGTGTGTGTCTGTGTGTGTCTGTGTGTGTGAGCCTATATATATGTGTGTGATAATTTTGCCACTTCGTTTGCTTTTTAATATTGTATTTTTGAGAGTCTATCCTCTGCTCTAGATTTCTAATGTTTACATTTTGGTATTGGTTTTCAATTTTGTACCTTTAAACAACCAATCTTCAGTACCCAATTTTACTTGAGAGTGTGATTACCGGCTTGATTGCTCTTTCCATCTCTTGACTCTCCTTTTTCTCCACCAGGTCACTTCTATCTCCTCTTTCCCCCTTCTCTTCTCTACCCAACTCTGTGAATCTCTTTGTGTGTTCCAGGCTATGGAGAACACTTAACACACTGATTATTGGGTGAATGGTTCTTTCTCCTTTTGATTCCCCCTTTTCTCCTCCTGGCCACCTCTGTCTCCTTCCTCCCTCTTCTCTTCTGTGTGTAACTCTGTGAACATCTCTGAGGGTTCAAGACTGTGGAGAACACATAGGGAATTGATTACTGGCTAGCTTGCATTCTCCCTCTTGATTCCCTCTCTTCTCCTACTGGTCACCTCTATCTCCCTCCTCCCTCTTCTCTTCTCCATGTAACTCTGTGAACCTCTCTGGGTGTCCCTCACTGTGGAAAAGCTTTTCATCATTAATCTAGATGTTTTATCATCAGTGCTGTATGGATGGAAAAGCCTTGAGGCTAATGTAAAAATAAGACTGAAAGCCAGAGGCAGGAGGCTTAAGTCCAAAACCCGAGAATAGCAGAGAGCTCCTGACTCCAGGGAACATTAATCGATAAGGACTCATCCAAAAGCTTCCACACCTATACTGAAACCAAGCAACACTCAAGAGCCAACAAGTTTGAGAGCAAGACATACCATGCAAATTCTCCAGCAATGCAGGAACACAGCCCCAATCTTGAATATACAGACTGCCAAAAGTTCCACGAAACCATAGACATCTCACTACTTACTACTGGACACTTCACTGCGCTCCAGAGAGAAGAAATCCAGCTCCACCCACCAGAACACCGACACAAGCTTCCCTAACCAGGAAACGTTGACAAGCCGCTTGTCCAACCCCACCCACAATGAGGAACCTCCACAATAAAAAGGAACCACAAACTACCAGAATATGGAAAGGTCACCCCAAATATAGCAATCTAAACAAGATGAAAAGGCAGAGAAATACTCAGCAGGTAAATGAACGTGATTAACAACCACCAAACCAAACTAAAGGGGAAGAGACAGGGAGTCTAACTGAAAAAGGAATCAGAATAATGATGTTAAAATGATCCAATATCTTGAAAACAAAATGGAGTTACAGATACATAACCTGGAGACAAGGACTGAGAAGATGCAAGTAATGTTTAACAAGGACCTAGAAGAAATTTAAAAAAAAAAAGAGTCAATCAATAATGAATAATGCAATAACTGAGATCAAAAGCACTCTGGAGGGAACCAACAGTAGAATAACAGAGGCAGAAGATAGGATAAGTGAGGTAGAAGACAGAAAGGTAGAAATTAATGAAGCAGAGAGAAATAAAGAAAAAAAAATAATTAAAAGAAATGAGAACAACCTCAGGGACCTTTGGAACAATGTTAAATGTCCCAACATTTGAATCATAGGAGTGCCAGAAGAAGACAAAAATAAAGGTTATGAGAAAATACCTGAGGAGATAATAGTTGAAAACTTCCCTAAAATGGGGAAGGAAATAGCCACCCAAGTCCAAGAAACACAGATAGTCCCAAACAAGATACACCCAAGGTGAAACACCCCGAGGAACATATTAATCAAATTAACAAAGATCAAATACTAAGAACAAATACTAAAAGCAGTAAGGGAAAAACAACAAATAACACACTAGGGGATTCCCATAAGGATAGCAGCTGATCTTTCAATGGAAACTCTTTAGGTCAGAAGGGAATGGTAGGACATACTTAAAGTAATGAAGAAAAAAAAAAAAAACCTACAGCCCAGATTACTGTACTCAGCAAGGGTCTCATTCAAATATGAAGGAGAATCAAAAGCTTTACAGACAAGCAAAAGCTGAGAGAATTCAGCACCACCAAACCAGCTCTCCAACAAATGCTAAAAGATCTTCTCTAGATAAGAAACACAGAAAGCGTGCATAAATTTGAACCCCAAACAACAAAGTAAATGACAAAGGGATCATACTTATCAATACCTTAAATGTAAATGGGTTGAATGCCCCAACCAAAAGACAAAGTCTGGGTGAATGGATACAAAAACAAGACCCCTATACATGCTGTCTACAAGAGACCAACCTCAAAACAAGGGAAACATACAGACTGAAAGTGAAGGGCTAGAAAAAGTTCATGCAAACAGAGACCAAAAAAAAAAAAAAAGGGGGGGGGGCAGGGGTAGCAATACTCATATCAGATAAAATAGACTTTAAAATAAAACCTGTGAGAAGAAATGAAGAAGGACTCTACATAAGGATCAAAGCATCAATCCAAGAAGAAAATATAACAATCATAAACATATGCACCCAACATAGGAGCACAGCAATATGTAAGGTAAAAGCTAACAAGTATGAAAAGGGTTATTAACAATAACACAATAGTAGTGGGAGGCTGTAATTCCCCACTCTCCACTATGGATAAATAAACTAAAGAGAAAATCAACAGGGAAACACAAACTTTAAATGAAACAACGGACCAGTTAGACCTATTTGAAATCTATAGGACATTTCATCCCAAAACAATGAAATTCACCTTTTTCTCATGTGCACAAGGAACCTTCTCCAGGATAGATCACATCCTGGGCCATACATCTAGCCTTGGTAAATTAAAAAAAAAAAATGAAATCAGTCCAAGCATCTTTTCTGACCACAATGCAGTAAGATTAGATCTCAATTACAGGATAAAAACTATTAAAACCTCCAACATATGGAGCCTGAACAATAGGCTACTGAATAACCAACAACTCACAGAAGAAATCAAAAAACAAATAAAAATGTGCATATAAATGAATGAAAATTAAAACATGACAACCCAAAACATATGGGACACTTTATTTTTTTTTTTTTTTTTTTTTTTTTTTTTTTTTTTCACTTTCTTTTTTTTTTTTATTTTTTTTTTTTTTAGTTTTTTATTTTTTACATTTTAAAATCTTTAATTCTTACATGCATTCCCAAACATGAACCCCCCTCCCACCTCCCTCCCCAGAACATCTTTCTGGGTCATCCCCATGCACCAGCCCCAAGCATGCTGCATCCTGCGTCAGACATAGACTGGCGATTCAATTCACATGATAGTATACATGTTAGAATGTCATTCTCCCAAATCATCCCACCCTCTCCCTCTCCCTCTGAGTCCAAAAGTCCGTTATACACATCTGTGTCTCTTTCCCTGTCTTGCATACAGGGTCGTCATTGCCATCTTCCTAAATTCCATATATATGTGTTAGTATACTGTATTGGTGTTTTTCTTTCTGGCTTACTTCACTCTGTATAATCGGCTCCAGTTTCATCCATCTCATCAGAACTGATTCAAATGAATTCCATATGGGACACTTTAAAAGCAGTGCTAAGAGGAAGCTTCATAGCAATACAGGCTTACCTCAAGAAACAAGAAAAAAATTCAAATAAATAATCTAATTCTACACTTTAAACAACTAGAAAAGGAAGAAATGAAGAACCTCAGGGTTATTAAAAGGAAAGAAATCTTGAAAATTGAGGCAGAAATAAATGCAAAAGAGACAACAGAGACCATAGCAAAAGTCAACAAAGCTAAAAGCTGGTTCTTTGAGAAGATAAATAAAATTGACAAACCATTAGCCAGACTCATCGAGAAACAAAGGGAGAAGAATCAAATCAACAAAATTAGAAATGAAAATGAAGAGATCACAACAGACAACACAGAAATACAAAATATCATAAGAGACTACTATCAGCAACTATATGCCAATCAAATGGACAACTTGGAAGAAATGGACAAATTCTTAGAAAAGTAAAACGTTCCAAAACTGAACTAGGAAAAAAGAGAAAACCTTAGCAGACACATCACAAGCACAAAAATCAAAACTGTAATCAGAAATCTTCCAGCAAACAAAAGTCCAGGCCCAGACTGCTTCACAGCTGAATTCTACCAAAAATTCAGAGAAGAGCTAACACCTATCCTACTCAAACTCTTCCAGAAAATTCCAGGGGAAGGTCAACCTCAAAACTCATTCTATGAGGCCAACATCACCCTAATGCCATAACCAGACAAAGATGTCACAGTAAAAGAAAAGTACAGGCCAATATCACTGATGAACATAGATGCAAAAATCCTTAACAAAATTCTTGCAAACAGAATCCAACAACATATTAAAAAGATCATACATCATGACCAAATGGGCTTTATCACAGGGATGCTAAGATTCTTCAATATTCTCAAATCAATCTATGTAATACACTACATCAACACATTGAAAGATTAAAAACCATAAGATTATCTCAATAGATGCCAAGAAACACTTTGACAAAATTCAACATCCATTTATGATAAAAACCCTCCAGAAAGCAGCCATAGATGAAACATACCTCAGTGTAATAAAAGCTATATATGCCAAACTCAGAGCAAACATTATCCTCAATGGTGAAAAAAATTGAAAGCATTTGCCCTAAAGTCAGGAACAAGACAAGGATGCCCACTTTCACTACTACTATTCAACATAGTTTTGGAAGATTTGGCCACAGAAATCTGAGCAGAAAAAGAAATAAAAGGAATCCAAAATTGGGGAAAAAAGAAGTAAAACTCTCACTGTTTCCAGATGACATGATCCTCTACATAGAAAACCCTAAAGAAGCCACCAGAAAATTACTAGGGTTAATCAATGAATATAGTAAAGTTGCAGGATATAAAATTAACACAGATAAATCCCTTGCATTCCTATACACTAACAATGAGAAAACAGAAAGATAAATTAAGGAAACAATTCCATTCACCAGTGCAATGAAAAGAATAAGATACTTAGGAATATATCTACCTAAGGAAACAAAAATCTATATATAGAAAACTATAAAATGCTGATGAAATAAATCAAATAGGACACAAATAGATGGCAAAATATACCATGTTCATGGATTGGAAGAATCAATACAGTGAAAATGAGTATACTATCTAAAACAATCTATAGATTCAATGCAATCCCTATCAAACCACCAACGGTAATTTTCAGAGTACTAGAACAAGGAATTTCAGAATTTGTATGGAAATACACAAAACCTCGAAGAGCCAAAGCAATCTTGAGAAAGAAGAATGGAACCGGAGGTGTCATCCTGCCTGACTTCAGGCTATCCTACAAAGCTACAGTAATCAAAACATTATGGTACTGGCACAAAGACGGAAATATAGATTAATGGAACAAAATAGAAAGCACAGAGATAAATCCATGCACCTATGGACAAATTATATTTGACAAAGGAGGCAAGAATATACAATGGAAAAAAGACAATCTCTTTAATAGGTTGTGCTGGGAAAACTGGTCAACCACTTGTAAAAGAATAAAACTAGAACACTTTCTAACACCATACACAAAAACAAACTCAAAATGGATTAAAAATCTAAACGTAAGACCAGAAACTATAAAACACCTAGAGGAAAACATGGGCAAAACTCTTTCTGACATAAATCACAGCAGGTTCCCCTATGACCCACCTTCCAGAGTAATGGAAATAAAATGGAAAAATAAATAAATGGGACCTAATTAAACCTAAAAGCTTTTGCACAAAGAAGGAAACCATACAAAAGGTGAGAAGAAAACCTTCAGAATTGTAGACAATAATAGTAAATGAAGCAACTGATAAAGAATTAATCCCAAAAATATATAAGCATCTCCTGCAGCTCAATTCCAGAGAAATAAACGACCCAATCAAAAAATGGGCCAATGAAATAAACAGACATTTCTTCAAATAAGACATACAGATGGCTAACAAACACATGAAAAGATGTTCAACATCACTCATTATCAGAGAAATGCAAATCAAAACTGCAATGAGGTACCATCTCACGCCAGTCAGAATGGCTGCTATCCAAAAGTCTACAAACAATAAATGCTGCAGAGGGTGTGGAGAAAAGGGAACCCTCTTACACTGTTGGAAATGCAAACTAGCACAGCCACTCTGGAGACCAGTGTGGAGATTTTTTTAAAAACTGGAAATAGAATTGTCATATGACCCAACAGTCCCACTGCTGGGCACACACACTGAGGAAACCAGAGTTGAAAGAGACACGTGTACCCCCCAATGTTCATTGCAGCACTATTTATAATATCCAGGACATGGAAGCAAACTAGATGCCCATCAACAGATGAATGGATAAGAATCTGTGGTATGTATACACAATGGAATATTATTCAGCCATTAAAAATAATATATTGGAATCAGTTCCAATGAAGTGAATGAAACTGGAGTCTATTATACAGAGTGAAGTAAGCCAGAAAGAAAAACACCAATACAGTATACTAACACATATATATGGAATTTAGAAAAATGGTAATGATAACCCTGTATACGAGACAACAAAAGAGACACAGATCTAAAATACAGTCCTTTGGACTCTGTGGGAGAAGGTGAGGGTGGGATGATTTGAGAGAATAGCACTGAAACATGTATAATATCATATGTGAAACTGATCACCAGTCCATGTTCAATGGATGAAACAGGGTGCTCAGGGCTGGTGCACTGGGATGACCCAGAGGATTGGGATGGGGAAGGAGGTGGGCAGGGGTTTCAGGATGGGGAACACGTGTACACCCATGGCTGATTAATGTCAATGTGTGGCAAAACCACTACAATATTGTAAAGTAATTAGCCTCCAATTAAAATAAATAAATTAAAAAAAGACTTCTCTTATACCACTGAATATCAGTGGGGATAGTGGACACACTTGTCTTATTCCTAATCTTAGATGGGAAGCCTCTAACTTTTTACTAATGAAAAAGGAGTTATATGTGATTTTGTTGTACATGGCCTTTATTATGCTGCAGTAGTGGTAGAGAGAAGGAGAAGGAAACGGCAACTGAGTCCATTATTCTTTCCTGGAGAATCCCATGGTCAGAGAAGACTGCAGGCTACAGTCCATGGTGTCGCAAGAGTCAGACAGAACTTAGCGACTAAACCACCACCACCAGTGGTAAAGAGTCCACCTGCCAATACAGGAGATGTAAGAGATGCGGGTTCAATCCATGGTTGAGAAGAACCCCTGGAGGAAGGCATGGCAATCCACTTCAGCATTCTTACCTGGAGAGTCTTTGTGAACAGAAGAGCCTGGTTGTTTACAGTCCATAGGGTCACAGAGTCGGGCATGACTGAAGAGATTTAGCAGGTATGCATGTTCCTTCTATATCAAATTTTGTTGGCATTTTTATTAGGAAAGTATTTTGCATTTTGTCAATTTTGCTTTCTCTGAATCTATTTAGAGAATAGATGACTGCAGCCATGAAATTAAAAGATGCTTGCTCATTAGAAGAACAGCTATAACCAACTTAAACAACATATTAGTAATCACAGACATTACTTTCCCAACAAAGGTCCATCTAGTCAAAGGTATTGTTTTCCCAGTAGTCATGTATGGTGTGAGAGTTGGACCATAAAGAATGCTGAGCACTGAAGAATTTATGCTTTTGAACTGTGGTGCTAGGGAAGACTCTTGAAGGTCCCTTGGTCTGTAGGGAGATCCAACCAGTCCATCCTAAAGGAAATCAGTCCTGAATATTCATTGGAAGGATTGATGCCGAAGCTGAAGCTCCAATACTTTGGCCATCTGATGTGAAGAGCTGACTCATTAGAAAAGATTCTGATGCTCAGAAAAATTGAAGGCAGAAGGAGAAGGATACGACAGAGGATGAGATAGTTGGATGGTGTCATTAACTAAATGGACATGCGTTTGAGCAAGCTCCAGGAGTTGGTAAAGAATAGGGAAGCCTGGTGTTCAGGGGGTCACAAAGAGTTGGACACAACTGACTGACTGAACAACAGTAACCTTTACTAAACACGTACTATTGACTTAAGTAGGTTAAACCCATTAGGCACATACTTAAATATATTAGACATAAGTGTAATATTATTCAGATTCCAAAAAATGTGAAAACAGAAATCTATAGAGATTAAGAAACTTTAACCAGTGTTAGAGAGCTTGAAACCATTGCACCCAAGGTTAATCTATGGTGTGTAAGACCTGACACATGGATTAAAATATGGACTGCTCATATTGTTTCTATTACTTCATATTCATCAATTTATGTGTGTACAAAGAGGAAATACATGATCCAACAGTGAAGAAAAGAAGTTTATCAGACGAGACTTTCTGGAGGGAAAAAACTGAATACACTTCTTAAGAGGCCAAGGTTATTTCATCGTGAGTCATCCTTGAATTTTTTCAGTGCCTCACACAATATCTTGTTGATAGCAGGTGCTTTCAAATACTTTTTGAATTAGATCCCTAGATCAAACGGTATTGTTTTTCTCCTTCTTAGCTTTTTAAACTTTGATTTTCATTTGAGTAATATTTCTCTGTATATATGGATTAGTACTAGCAACAGCTTTGTAAAAAATTTTGAATGAGGTAGATTCCTCACTTGCTCTCTTCATAGCTTCAATCAACTCAAGATAACTGATGTAGATGTAGTAGATTGGCATTAAGAATTAATTCCACCCTTTTTATTATGTGTATTACTATGCTATACAAATTGAAAAGCTAAAAAATAACTGCAAATAAGAAGATATTGTTGCCTACCAATTAGACCAGCTAAGTTACAGAATGATGCTGAAGCTGAAACTCCAATACTTTGGGCACCTCATGAGAAGAGTTGACTCATTGGAAAAGACTCTGATGCTGGGAGGGATTGGGGTCAGGAAGAGAAGGGGATGACAGAGGATGAGATGGTTGGATGGCATCTTGGACTCAAAGGACATGAGTTTGAGTGAACTCCGGGAGATGGTGATGGACAGGGTGCTGGTGTGCTGCAATTCATGGGGTCACAAAGAGTCGGACACGACTGAGCAACTGAACTGAACTGAACTGAACTGAAGTTACAGAAATTGACAGAATCAATTGATTTCAACATGTGGAGCCTCAGAAACACTAATTTAATGCTGATGGAAATGTAAGTGACACAGGTAATTTGGAAGATAATTTAATGTGTTCTTATAAAGCTGAACCTCATATTACAATATGACCCAAGAACCCCACTCCAAGGTAATTTACCCAAAAGAATTTAAAACCTGTTCACACAGAAACATGAACACAAAAGTTGATGTTAATAGAAGCTTTATTGCCACCCCAAACTGGAAACAATGAAGATGTCCTTCAACAGGTGATTAGATAAACAAACTATGACATAATCATACAATGGAATAATTTTTATTTAAAATAAAAAGAATAAACTATCAATCCATGTAAAATATAGATAAATCTTAAATAATACTTCTAAGTAAAAGTCAGAAAATATTATTAATACATACTCTTACTTCTATTTATATGATTTATGGAAAAAGGAAAATTATTGGAAGGGAAAACAAATCACTACATGTCAGGGGTTAAAGGAGAAGTTAATGTATAACAAAAGGAAGTACAGTGGATTTGTTTCAGGGAAGAGCATCTAATATTCAGTTCAGTTTAGTCACTTAGTTATTTCTGACTCTTTGCAACTGCATGGACTGCAGCACTCCAGGCCTCCCCGTCCATCACCAACTCCTGGAATCTACCCAAATTAATGTCCGTTGAGTCAGTGATGCCACCCAAACATCTCATCCTCTGTTGTCCCCTTCTCCACCTGCCCTCAATCTTTCCCAGCATCAGGGTCTTTTCAAATGAGTCAGCTCTTCTAATCAGGTGGCCAAAGTATTGTACTTTCAGCTTCAACATCAGTCCTTCCAATGAACACCCAGGACTGAACTTCTTTAGGATGGACTGGTTGGATCTTCTTGCAGTCCAAGGGACTCTCAAGAGTCTTCTCCAACACCACAGTTCAAAAGCATCAATTCTTTGGTGCTCAGCTTTCTTTATAGTCCAACTCTCACATCCATACATGACTACTAGATGCATCTTTGTTGGCAAAATAATGTCTCTGTTTTTAAATATGCTGTCTAGGTTGGTCATAACTTTCCTTTCAAGGAGTAAGTGTCTTTTAATTTCATGGCTGCAGTCACCATCTGCAGTGATGGAGCCCCCCAAAGTAAAATCAGTCACTGTTTCTATTGTTTCCCTGTCTATTTGTCATGAAGTGATGGGACTGGTTGCCATGATCTTCCTTTTCTGAATGTTGACCTTTAAGCCAAATTTTTCACTCTCCTCTTTCACTTTCACCAAGAGGCTGTTTAGTTCTTTATCTTTTGCCATAAAGGTGGTATGATAATTAGTATTACAATATGATATATATACATCATACATCATTTATAAAAACCCATGGACCTTTATACCACAACACTGTGAACCATAATGTAAGTAAAATTTAAAAATCAATTGGAGGAGAACTTTGAAATAGCAGAGGAGTAAGACATAGAGATCATCTTCTTCCTCACAAATACATCAAAAATTCATCTGCATGTGGGACAGTTCCTACGGGAAACCTACTGAATGCTGGCTGAAGACCTCAGATTTTGAAAATCATAAGCTCATCTCCATATAATGGGGTAGGGTAAAATAAGTAAAGGGGAAAAAAGAGACAAATAAATCAGGATAGGACCTGTGCCTTAGGCAGGGAGCTGTGAAAGATGAAAAAATTCCACATATTCATAAATCCTATAATAAGAAGGGAAAGGGAGCTTTGGAATCTAAGAGAGGAGTTCAGCAATAGCTGCATGGAAGACAAAGCAGTGAGAATTCAGCACAGACATGGTAAGGAATCTGCCTGCAGTGCAGGGCACCTGGGTTCCATCCCTGGGCTGGGAAAATCTACCCTCTCCAGTATTCTGGCCAGGAGAATTCCACGGACTGTATAGTCCATGAGGTCACAAAGTTGGACATGACTGAGCAACTTTCACTTATTGAGAATTTCCCACCCTGAAACTCTAAATGCACACTGTGGTGACCAGAGACTGGGTGCTGATGCTCCGGATTCAGAGGCCAGGCCACAAGGAGATGACTAGGGACAGCTTCTGTGAAGACACTCTCAGGGGACTGGTATGGCACAGACAAGGGAGTCCAGGAGAAAGCCTGGACCTGACAGAGGCAAGAGATCATTGTCATGGGGACCCACAAACTTGCAGACCACATAACTCAGCCTTCTCGAGTGCCAGAAGTATGAAAGGCCGAAGTTGCGCTCTGCTACCCCAGAGCTAGGCATGCTGGCTGGCCACTGTCAAAACGTTTGCAACAGACAGAGGCAGGACTAGTCATGGCTGTGGCTGCAGTCTGTGATCCTAGAGGTAAGCATAATGGCCAGCTGCCACCAGAGCCTGCATGAGTGGCAGAGGTAGGAGGATGAGGCAAGACAAAGCTGTGCTCTCTGACCACAGAAGTGGGCATGACAGGTGCCACAAAGCTGTGAACAGGTCACAGCACACATATTCCAAGAAGCCTGTGTAGGCTGACACTACTAACGGACCCATGACACAGAGCCAATTCCCCTGAAATAATTCATGACCTGGCTCAGGCTGTAGCAACTTTCCCAGGTCTCTGCTACTATAAGCACTGCCAACACATCCCAATTATATCTGCCATATTCCTACCTCTCCCTGCCCCAACTGAGCAAGTGGATCCTAAGCAGCCACTGCTTTTGCCCCCTCATGTCTGGGCAGAAACGGAACTCAGAGGGCAGCCTAGGGATAGAGTTGAGGCCAAAACCAAAGCCAAGCACCAGGAGCTATGTGACCAAAGAAGAGAAAAGGAATTCACTCATGCTGCCTCAGGAGCACTGGATTAAATCCCCACAATTGGCAAAACGTTGTGGACTCTGTGGGCAATAGTGGACTTTGGAAGCAAGTACAAAGGAAGTAAGGTCAGATTTGAGTCTGAGCTGACCCAAAGTGCCCACATCAGGTCCAGAGACCTTCCTAGAAATACTGGAAGACTTCTTGAGTAGGCAGATTGGTTGGAGTTCACTCTGTGGTGAGGACACAGATAACTGAGATGCAGGAAAATATTCTTCTTACTACTTCTCTCTGTCTCTCTCTCTCTCTCTCTCTCTCTCTCTCTCTCTATATATATATATATATATATATATATATATATATATACACATGTGTGTGTATGTGTGTGTGTGTGTGTCTTTTTCTATTTCATTTAGTTCTATTGTCATTTTTGTTATTCTTTTTTATTTGTATTCACATTTTTCCTTGTTTAATGTTTTTATTTTTAAATTTATTTTTCTATTTCTAAAGTACTTTTGCATTACATTGCATTTGCCCCCATATTTTTGTTTTATTTTTAACTTTTTGCTGGTCTAGCTTTTAATATGTGTTTCTACTTATGTTTTTTGTTTGTTTCATTGCTCTCTTTTCTTTGGTTCTTATTTTTTTTTTCTCTTTTCTCTCCTTTTCATTTGCAAGTGTGAGTGTGTGAGCTTCTTTGTGTGTACTTATCTGTTTAGTGTTGTTTTTAACATTTGTCTTGGGATATTTTCTGTCCTTTATTTGTTTGTATTTTTTTTTGTTTGTTTCTATTTCTTTCTTTATGTTTCTCTTCTGTGCTATGTGGCTTGTGGAGTATTGGTGTCCTAGCGAGAGGGAAGGTCTGAACCTGCAAGATGGAAGAACATACTCCTGGACAGTGGACCACCAGAGAACTTCTGACTAGGTGGAATATTAATCATGGAGAGTGCTCCCAAAGGGCTACATCTTAACACTAAGGCCTGACCCCACCCAAAGGCCAGAAGCCTCCAGTGCAAGATGCCCCATGCCAAGCAACTACCAAAACAGGAACACAATCCTGCCCATTAGCAGACAGGCTGCCCAAAACCATATCAAGCTCACAAACATCCCAAAACACATCGCTGGATGTGGCACAGTCCCTGAGAGAGACAAGACACAGTGATACTCAGCAGAACACAGGCACTAGTGCCCCCAATGAGGAAACTTGCACAAGGCATGGCATTGATCCAACCCCATCCACTGGTGGCAGACTCCACAAATAAGAGTAAATATGACCTTGCAGCCTATGGTAAGGAAATTTCAAGTACAATAAATTAATAAAACAAAAAGACAGAGAAACATGCAGCAGATGAAGGAACATGGGGAAAAAAAAAGAAAACAAAACACAAAACCAAAGAGGAAATAAGCTATCTACCAAAAAAAGAATTCAAAGTAATTATACTTAAGTTAATCAGAAATCTTGATATTAAAATGGAGGCACAGATTAATAGAATGGATATATGGATAGAGAACACACACACACACACACACACACACACACACACAAATGTTTTAAAAAGACCCAGAAGAAATAAAGAACAACAGACAATCAGCATTGAACAACATAATAACTGAAGTAAAAAAAAAAAAATACACTAGAGGGAAACAATAGCAGAATAACTGAGAAAGAAGAACAGGAAAGTGAGGTGGAAGACAGAATGATGGAAATATCTGAAGCAGAGCATAATAAAGAAAAAAAGATAGCAGGAAATGAGGACAGTCTAAGAGACCTCTGGGAAAACATTAAGTGTCACAGCATTCTAATTATAGGTGTTCCAGAAGATTCCCAGAAGTTGTCCCAATATGATACTGGAGAAGAGTGAAGGGGAATTACTAATAGACCCAGAAAGAATGAAGTAGCTCGGCCAAAGAAAGAATTATATACAGATGTGGATGTGTCTAGTGGTGAAAATAAAGTCTGCCCTGTAAAGAATATTACATTGGAACCTGGAATGCTAGGTCCATGAATCAAGGTACATTGGGAGGGGTTAAGCAGATGGCAAGAGTGAACATTGATGCCTTAGGAATTATTTAACTAAAAGGGATGGGGAAGGGTGAATTTAATTCAGATGATCATTATATCTATCATTGTGGGCAAGAACTCTGTAGAAGAAATAAGGTAGCCTTCATAGTCAATAAAAGAGTCCAAAATGCAGTACTTGTGTGCAACCTCAAAAAAGACATAATCACTTCAGTTCGTTTCAAAGTTAAACTGTTCAACATCCAGAAATACAAGTTTATGCCTCAAGTACTGATGCTGAAGAAACTAAAGTTGATCAGTTCTGTGACGACCTACAACAGCTTCTAGAACAAACACTAAAAATGTACTCTTTTCATCATGGGGTACTAGAATAAAACATTAGGAAATCAGGAGATACTCAGAATAACAGGCAAGTTTGGCTTTACAGTACAAAATGAAGAAAGTAAAGACTGACAGAGTTTTGTCAAGAGAACACACAGGTCATAGCGAACACACAGGTCATAGCGAACACCTTTTTCTGACAACCCAAGAGACAATTCTACACATGGAAATCATCAGATGGTCAATACCAAAATAAGATTGATTATGTTCTTGGGATCCAAAGATGAAGAAGCTCTATATAGTCAGCAAAAACAAGACCTGGAGTTGACTGTGGATAAAATCACAAGTTCCTTATTGCAAAATTCATGATTAAATTGAAGAAATCAGGGAAAACCACTAGAGCATTCAGGCATTACCTAAATCAAACAACTTAAGATTATAAAATGGAGGTGGCAAATGGATTCAAGGAATTAGATCTGGTAGACAGAGTGTCTGAAGAACTATGGACAGAGGTTCATAACATTGTACAGAAGACATGATCAAAACTGTCCCAAAGAAAAAGAAATGCAAAAAGGCAAACTTGTTGTCTGAGTATTTTTTACAAATAGCTGAAGTAGGCAGAGAAGAGAAAGGCAAGGTAGAAAGGGAAACATATACCTAATGGAATGCAGAGTTCAAGAAAATAGCGAGGAGAGATAAGAAGTTCTTCTTAAATGAAAAATGCAAAGAAATAAAAGAAAGCAAAATAATGACAAAGACTAGATATCTCTTCAAGATATCAAAATAATATTTCATGCAAGATTGCACACAATAGAACAGAGATTAAGAAGAGATGGCCAGGATAAAAAGAAGAATTATACAAAATAAGGTCTTAATGACCTGAATAACCAGGATGGTGTGGTCACTCACCTAGACTGGACTTCCTGGAGTGTGAAGTCAAGTGGGCCATAGGACGCACTGCTATGAACAAAGCTATGGGGATAATGGAATTCTAGTTGAACTTTTGAAAATCCTGAAAGAGATGCTGTTAAAGTACTGCACTCAATATGCCAGAAAATGTGTAAAACTCTGCAGTTGTTACAGGACTGGAAAAGGTCAGTTTTCATTCCAATCCCAAAGAGGAGCAATGCCAAAGAATGTTCCAATTACCATACAATTGCACTCATTTCACATGCTAGAAAGGTTAAGCTCAAAATCCTTCACAATAGGGTTCAGGAGTATGTTAATCAAGAACTTCCATATGTATCAGCTAAGTTTCTAAAAGACAAAGGAATCAGAGATCAAATTGTTAACATTCATTCAATCATGGATAGAGCAAAGGAATTCCAGAAAAATATCTGCTTCGTTGACTATGTTAAAGCCTTTGACTGTGTGAATCACAACAAACTATGGAAAGTTCTTAAAAAGATGGGACTATTGGACCACCTTACCTGTCTACCTGTCTACTGAGAAGCCTGTATGTGGGTTAAGAAGCAACTGTTAGAACTGGACATAGAACAATAGACTTGTTCAAAATTGTAAAAAGAGTACAAATAGGCTGTAAGTTTTCATCCCACTTACTCAATTTAAATGAATATGTTGAGTATAACATGCAAAATGTTGCACTGGATGAATCCCATGCTGGCATCAAAATTTCTGGAAGAAATATCAATAACCACAGATATGCAAATGATACCACTCTAATGGCAGAAAGTGAAGAGGAACTAAAAAGCCTTGTTGTAAAGTAAAATAATAATAATAATAAAAGCCTTGTGGTAAGAGTGAAAGAGGAGAGTGAAAATGTTGACTTAAAACTCAGCATTTAAAAAACAAAGATCATGGTATCCAGTCCCATCCCTTCCTTGCAAATAGAAGGGAAAAGAGAGGAAGCAGTGACAATTTTACTTCCTTGGACTTCAAAATCACTGTTCAGGGGACTGTAGCCATAAAATTAAAAGAATATTGCTCCTTGGATGGAAAGCTATGACAAACCTATTGTTTATGTGTGCTATATTGCTTCAATTGTTTCCTAATCTTTACAACCCTATGGACTGTAGCCCTCCTGGCTCCTCTGCCTATGAGATTCTTCAAGCAAGAATACTAGAGTGGGTTTCCATGCCCTCCTTCAGAGTGACAAACCTAGAACATCGTATTAAATAGCAGAGACATCATTTTGCTGACAAAGATCCGTATACTCAAAGCTGTAACTGTTCCAGACCTCATTTTGGATGTTAGAGTCAGAACAAAAAGAAGGCTGAGTGTTGAGGAATTGATATTTTCAAATCGTGATGCTAAAGCAAAATCTTGAGAGTCTCTTGGACAGTAAGGAGATCAAACCAGTCAATCCTAATGGAAATCAACTCTGAATATTCATTGGAAGGACTGATGCTGAGGTTCCAATACTTTGGTCACCTGGTGCAAAGAGCCAACACATTGGAAATAGACCCTGATACTGTGAACAATTGAAGGCAAAAGGAGAAGGGGGCAAAAGAGGATGAGATAGATAGCATCATCAACTCAATGGACATGAATTTGAGCACAGAGGATCCTGGCATGATACTGTCCATGGGGTCAGAAAGCTTCTGACACAACTTAGCAACTGAACAATAGCAACATTGAAAGTGTTAACTTTCAATGAAAATTAACTTTATATTGACATCCTTAAAAATTACCTGTGGTGGGTAATCAAAGTCAATATCAATAATCATAATTTATGTTATATAATGTATACTTGATATGATGTGTTAAGAACATCACTTCATCTCTGTGGTATTCATCCCCTCAAACCATAAACATTGTCTAACCATGAGAAAAAGCCAAGATGTAAAGTCATTGTAAACAATCTACAACACAATCGTCCAGTACTTAGAATTCTTAGAGTCATCAAAAACAACAAAGCTTGAGAAGCCATCACAGACTGAAGGAGCCTAAGGAGACATGACTATTAAATGGAATGTGGTGTCCTGGATGAGATCAAAGGAGAGGAAATAAAGCGGTTAGGTAATTACTAAGGAAATTCACATAAAGTATAGAATTTATATAATAATAGTGCATCAATATTGTTTCATTAACTGCAACAATTGTACCATATTAATGAAAGGTGCTAGCAATAGCTAAAATTGTGTGCAACGTATGTGGAAATTTTCTATCATATCTCTGAAAATTTCCTGTAAATCTAAAGCTATTCTCACATTTTATTGAAAATATTAGGTATCATTGATCAGGCTCTCTACCTAGGGATCTAGATAGGAACAAGTTTCTGCCGATTATAGTATTTGTTTGAGATTTAATAAGCTGAAGTTAGAAGTTCTCTTCCCATTTCTGTTGGCAAGCATAGTTGTGGAGATATTAGGTTTTTCACTGTACCCCCACTCCAGGTTTAGGTCATTAGATTCATGGTTGACAGGAGGCCGTTGTAATGGTAATCCTGCTGATGGTGGTCACCGAACCATGGATCCCTGTTTCCTGATTATAGCAATCCAGCAGTGTATTCAAGAGACCAACAAGTTCACTAAATTCTAACTGGATCTCCACCTTTCTGATTATGCAAGTTATGATTATGCATACTATTATGTTTTTTTTTTTTTTTAATGAAGATGTTAGTTGCTCACTCGAGTTCACCTCTTTGCAATCCCATGCACTGTAGCCCACCAGGATCCTCCATCCACGGAATTCCCCAGGCAAGAACATTAGAGTGAGTATCCATTCTCTTCTCCAGGGAATCTTCTTGACCGATGGATTGAACCTGGGTATCCTGCATTGAAGGCAGATTATTTATCATCTGAGCCACCAGGTATATTTTTTCATTATTGAGTCCTGCAGTTTTAGTGAAAGCCCAGACATCAAATCTCTCCATAAATGTATTAGGCACTCAGTTTCTTGAATTGAATCTATTTCTGCTTACAATATCTAAATATGTTCCTTTTTTTCTTCATCTGAAACTTGAGTAGTACAGAGTATATTACAATTGACAAAGCAATTTGTGCCTTCCTCTGAGTTATAAGGCTGTGAGGGAATAGGCATCTTCTTTTATAACAATTGTGAACATTCATCAATAAAATTTTTAGGCAATGGAAAGAGGTGGAGAAAAGATGGCAGAGAAAAGCATGAGCTCACTCCCTCTCATCAAAACACTAAAATCACAAATAGCTGCTCAAAAACCATTGACAAAAAAAAAAATGCTCAAACTACAAAAAAGGATACCCTACATCAAAAGACAAAGATCAAGCCACAAAAAGATGGCAGGGTGAACAATTGTGATAAAAACAAATTTCATGTACACTTGACAGGTGACCCACAAAATGAACAATAATTATATTGCAGGGTTTCTCCCATAGGAGTGAAAGTTCTGAGCCTCACTTCAGACTCCCATTGGGAGTCATTGGGAGGATTAGCCCCTAGGTATCTGGCTTTGAAGGCCAGCAGGACATATGAATTCCAAAAGACTGGGGCAAATATAAACTGGACTCTTGGAGAGTACACACAGGGTTTCATGTGCACCAGAACCCAGGGGAAACAACAGTGACCTTATGAGTGTTTAAGACAGACCTACCTACTTGTATTGGAGGATCTCTTGCTGTAACAGGGCACAGCTGATTCTCTGCAGAAAAAAAGAAACTGGTGGTAATTCTGGGGAGTACTTATTGTAGTGAGCCCTGTTGGAGACTGCTATTTTCTCACCAAGACTGGGACATTTCAGGCAAAACAACCAACAAGGTGAGAACACAATATCAACCATCATAGGCTTATTATAGTCTTCCGTAGCCTAAAGCTGTCTGCTAAACACACCCCTTGACATGGCCCTGCCAACCAGAGAGAAAAGACCCAGCTCCATCCACCAGTGGGGAACAACAACAACAACAACTACAAAAAAAAAAAAATCCCTCCCACCAGGAAACTTGAACTAACCCCTGGAGATCAGCCTTTTCAAAAAGGAAGCAGACAATAGAAGTAAAAAGAACTACAACCCTGTAGCATGCAGAATGAAAACTGCAATCACAAAAAATTAGATAAAATGAAATTACAGAGGAATATATCCCAAAGGAAGAAGCAAGAGAAGAAGAGAAACTAAGTGAAGTGGAGATAGGCAGTCTATCCCCAAAATAATTAAGGGTAATAATAGTAAAGTCAAAGCAAAATATCAATAAAGAATGGAGGTACAGATTGAGTGCAGAGTGCATACAAGAAATGTTTAGGGAACAGTTAGAAGATCTAAAGAAAAAAAGATGAACAATACAATGAGTTAAATGGAAAGTACACTAGAAAAAAAATGTAGCACATTATGTGCGACAGAAGAAGGGAACAGCAGCTGGAAGACAGAATGGTGGAAATCATTGCCAAGGAACAGGGTCTCTGTAACAGCCTAGATACATGAGAGGTGGGAGGGAGGTTCAAGAGGGAGGGGAGATGTGTACACCTATGGCAAATTCATGTTGATGTATGGCTGAAATCAAACCAATATTGTAAAGCAATTATTATTTGATTAAGATAAATAAATTAAAGGATGAAAAGAAACGAGGGTTATCTAAGAGTTCTGAGACAACATTAAATGTGTCAACATTTGAATTATAGGTGTCTCAGAAGGAGAGTGTAAGTACCTGAAGAAATATTTTTAGAAATAATAGACAAAAATGTCTCTAGCATAGGAAAAGAAAGAGTAATCCCAGTCCAAGAAGTGCAGAGAGTCTCAGGCAGGATAAACACAAGGAGGATCATGATGAGACAGTGTTCAAACTAACAAAAATTAAAGACAATGAAAAATATTAAAAGCAACAAGGGAAAATAAACAAATAAGATACAAAGGAACTCTCATAAATTTATCAACTGATTTTTTAGCAGAAAATCTACAAAAAAAAGATGGTATCGGCATGATATATTTAGTAAGATAAACGGAAAGAACTTAAAACAAAGAATACTTTATACAACAAGGCTCTCATTCAGATTTTATGGAGAAGTCAAAAGCTTTACAGACAAGAAAAAGCTAAAATAATTTAACACCACCAAACCAGATTTGCAATAAATGCTAAAGGAAGTTATCTAGACAGCAAGAAATGTCACAACTAGAAACAAGAAAATTACAAATGGAAAAGCTCATTGGTAAAGGCAAGCAATAAAGATAGGAAATTATCTGCATGCTAATATGTTATCAAAACTAACAACCATGAGAAGAGGAGAGTGCAAAAGTAGGATAATGTAAATGCACTTGATATTGAGACCAATAAGTTGAATTGATCTTGTTTATATATAGACTGCTATATCAAAACGTCAAGGTAACCACAAACCAGAATTCTTCAATACACACACACACACACACAAAAGAAAGTGGAATTCAAACACAATACTAAAGTTAGTCATCAAATCACAAGAGAAGAGAACAAAAGAGGAAGGAAAATAAAAAGACCAACCAAAAAGACATTTTTTTTTTCGTAGAATGGTAATAAAAACATGCATGTCAACAATTACATTAAATGTATGAATTATATGCTGCAATCAAAAGACAGGTTGAATGAATACAAAAGCAATACCTTTATATATGTTGTCTACAAGATATCCTGGAGAAGTCAGTGGCACCCCACTCCACTACTCTTGCCTGGAAAATCCCATGGACAGAGGAGCCTGGTGGGCTGCAGTCCATGGGGTCACTAAGAGTTGGATACGACTAAGGAACTTCACTTTCACTTTTCACTTTCATGCATTGGAGAAGGAAATGGCAACCCACTCCAGTGTTCTTGCCTGGAGAAGCCCAGGAATGGTGGGAGCCTGGTGGGCTACCGTCTATGGGGTCGTACAGAGTCAGACACAACTGAAGCAACTTAGAAGCAGCAGCACAAGATACCCACTTCAGATCTAGAGACATATGCAGACTGAAAGTAAAGGAATGGAAAAGGTATTCCATGCCAATGGAAACCAAAGGAAAGCTGGAGAGTAGCAATCAGTTCAGTCACTCGGTTGTGTCTGACTCTTTGTGACCTCATGGACTGTGGCACACCAAGCTTCCCTGTCCATCATCAACTCCTGGAGACTGCTCAAACTCATGTCCAGATTAGCAATACTCATATTAAAAAAAAAAAAGCAACTTTAAAATAAACACTGTTACAATAGACAAAGAATAAAACTGCATACTGATTAAGGGAACAGCCCAAGAAGTTATAACAATTGTATATATATATATATAGAGAGAGAGAGAGAGAGAGAGATAGATAGATAGATAGATAGATCCAAAATAGAGCCACCTCAATATATGACAAATACTAACAGTCATAAATGAAAAAACTGACAGTAATGAAATAATACTGGAAGGCATTCACATCACAATTGCATCCATGGAGAGATCCTCCAGACAAAAAAAGCAATAAAGAAACTGAGGCCTTAAATGCCATATTAGATCAGATGGAATTAACTGATATTTGAAGAGCATTCCATCAGAAAGCAGCAGAACACACATTCTTGTCACGTGAAACATTCTCCAGGATTGATCACATACTGGACAACAAATTAAAACTCAGTAAATTCAAGAAAATTTAAATCATATCAAACATCTTTTCTGACCACAATGCAGTAAGATTATAAATCAACTAAAAGAAAAAAAATAAACACTAAAACACAAAGATGTGGAGGCTAAACAGTATGCTATTAAACAACCAATGGATCACTGAATAAATAAAAAAGGAAATTAAAAAATACCTAGAGACAAATAAAAATGAAAATATAGTGATCCAAAACCTATGAAACAGAATAAAGGCAGTTCTAAGAGAGAAGTTTATAGAAATACTATCATAGCCCAGTAACAAGAAAAATTCCAAATAAACAGCATAACCTGTCATCTAAAGTAATTAGAGAAAGAATAATCATAGCCTAAAGTGAGTAGAAAAAAAAGAAGTCATAAAAGCCAGAGCAGGAATAAATGAAATAGGGGAAAAAACAGTACCAAAGGTCAATTAAACAAAAAGCTGGTTCTTTGAAAAGATACACAAAATTTATAAATGTTTAGTAAGAAGAAAGAAGAGAAAGAACTCAATTCAACAAAATTAGAAATGAAAAAAATTACACCACAGAAATACAAAAAATTATGAGACAACAAGAAGCAACAATACACCAATAAAATAAACAAACTAGAAGAAATGGATGATTTCTTATAAAAGTGCAACCTTCCAAGTCGCAACCAAGAGGAAACAAAAAATAAGAATAGACTAATCACAAGTACTGATATTGAGACTGGGAATAAGAAATACCATTAAACCAAAGTCCAGGACCAGATGCTTCATAAGGTTATTCTGTCAAACATTTACAGGAGATTTGAGATGTATCCTGATGAAACTCCTCCAGAAATCTGCAGAATAACTCCCAAACTCATTCTATGAGGCCATGTTAATCCTGATAGCAAATCCAGAGATAGTCACTCACAAAAAAGAAAATTAGAAACCAATGTAGCTGATGAATATAAACACAAAAAACCTTAACAAAACTATCAAATTGAGTCCAAAAACACATTAAAATGATTATACACCATGATCAATTGGGATTTATCTCAGGGATGCAAGGGTTTTACAATATCTGCAAATCAAACAAAATGATACACCACATCAATAAATTGAAGAATAAAAACTATATGATCATATCAATAGGTGCAGAAAAAGTTTTGACAAAATGCAAACCCATGTATGACAAAAACTCTAAAAAATGGGCATAGATGGAACTTACCTCAACAGAATAAAGGCCATATATGACAAACCCATAGGAAATATCATTCTTATTTGTGAAAATGAAAGCACTTCACCTAAGATCAAGAATAATACAAGGATGTCCACTCTCACCACTTTTATTCAACATAGGTTTGGAAGTCCTAGCCATCACAGTCAGAAGGAAAACAAGTAAAAGGAATTCAAATTGGAAAAGAAATGGTAAAACTATCACTGTTTTCCAATGACATGATCAGTTCAGTTCAGTTACTCAGTCATGTACGACTCTTTGTGACCCCATGGACTGCAGCATACCAGGTTTCTCTGTCCATCACCAATTCCTGGAGCTAGATCAAGCTCATGTCCATCAACTTGGTGATGTCATCCAACCATCTCAACCTCTGTCATCCCCTTCTTCTCTTTTCAATCTCTCCCAGAATCAGGCTATTTTCCAAGGAAACAGTTCTTTGCATCAGGTGGCCAAAGTATTGGAGCTTTGGCTTCAGAATCAGTCCTTCCAATTAATATTTAGGGTTAATTTCCTTTACAGTGTACTGGTTTGAACGTCTTGCTGTCCAAGAGATTCTCAGGAGTCTTATCTAACACCACAGCTAGAGAGCATCAATTCTTTGGAACTCAGCTTTCATTATGGTCCAACACTCACACTTTTACTACCGAAAAAACAAAGTTTTGACTAGACAGAATTTGTTGGAAAAGTAATGCTTCTGCTTTTCAATATTTTGTCTAGGTTAATCATTGCTTTTCTTCCAAGGAGCAAGCATTTTAAAATTTCATGTCTGCAGTCACCATCTGCAGTGATTTTGGAGCCCAAGAAAATAAAGTTACTGTTTCCATTGTTCCCCCATTTATTTGCCATGAAGTGATGGGACCAGATGTCAAGATCTGAATGATGAGTTTTCAGCCAGCTTTTCCATTCTTCTCTTTCACTTTCATCAAGAGGCTTTTTAGTTCTTCTTTGGTTTCTGCCATAACGATGGTGTTAGCTGCATCTCTGAAGTTATGTTTCTCCCAGCAATTGTGATTCCAGCTTGTGCTTCATCCAGTCCTGCATTTCACATGATGTACTCTGCATATAAGTTAAATAAGCAGGGTGACAATATACAACCTTGATGTATTCTTCTCCCAATTTTGGACCCATCCACTGTTTCATGTCGAATTCTAACTGTTGCTTTTTGACCTGCATACAGGTTTATCAGGAGGCAGGTAAGGGAGTCTGTTATTTCCATCTCTTGAAAGTTTTTTCCACAGTTTGTTGTGATCCACACAGTCAAAGGCTTTTGTGTATTCAACGAAGCAGAAGTATATGTTTTTCTGGATTTCTCTGGCTTTTTCTATGATCCAACAGATGTTGATAATTTGATTCCTCTGCCTTTTCTAAATCCAGCTTGAACATCTGGCAGTTCTTGGTTCACGTACTGTTGAAGCCTACCTTGGAAACTTTGGGGCGTTATTTTGCTAGTGTGAGATGAATGCAATTATGTGGTAGTTTGAACAACCTTTGTCATTGCCTTTCATTGGGGTTGGAATTAAAACTGGCCTTTTCCATTCCTATGGCTACTGCTGAGTTTTCCAAATTTGTTGGCATATTGAGTGCAGCACTTTCACAGCATCATCTTTTAGGATTTTAAGTAGCTCAACTGGAATTCCATCACCTCTACTAGCTTTGTTCATAATGATGCTTCCTTAGGGCAACTTGACTTCACATTCCATGATGTTTGGCTCTAGGTGAGGGATCACACCTCCGAGGTTATCTGAGTCATTAAGATCTTTTTTGTATAGTTCTTCTATGTATTCTTGCCAGCTCTTCTTAGTATCTTCTGCTTCTGTTAGGTCCATACCATTTCTGTCCTTTATTGGACAGATGACATGACAGTATACATATACAATCTTAATGATGCCACCAGAAAAATATGAGAGCACATCAATGAATTTGTTTATATTGCAGGGTACAAAGTTAATCCATAATAATATTGTGCATTCCTATATGCTAATAACAAAAGATCAGAAAGTGAAATTAAGCAAACTATTCAATTTAAAGTTTCATCAAAAATGAAATTTCTAGGAATAAATCTACCTAAGGTAACAAAAAAATCTGTATGCAGAAAACTATAGGATATGGATGAAAGAAATTAAAGATGATACTAACAGATGGAGATATACATCATGTTCTTGGATTGGAAGAATCAAGTTTGTCAAAATGAATACATTGCCCAGAGCAATCTACAATACAATCTCTAGCATATCATCAATGGCATTTTGCATGGAATTAGAACAAAAAATTTACAATTTGTATGAAAACACAAAAGACCAAAAATAGACAAATGAAACGATAAAGAAAAGCAGACTGAAAGAATCAGGCTCCTTGAATTCAGACTACACTACAAAGGTACAATTATTAAAATAGTATGATACTATCACAAAAAAATGGAAACATAGATCAGTGGAACAAGATAGAAATTGTAGAGATAAACTGGAGCACCTATGAGCATCTTATCTATGACAAGGAGGGAATAATGTACAATGGAGAAAAGACAGTCTCTTCAGTAAGTGCTGTTAGAATAAACGGACAGCTACACACAAAAACTAATGAAATTAAAATAGTCTCCAATATCATACACAAACGTAAACTTAAGTTGGGTTAAGAAGCTACATGTAAGGCAGCATACTATAAGATTCTTATGGGAAAATAATGGCAGAACACTGTGGCATAAACCACAGTAAGATCTTTTTGATCCACCTCATAGAGTAATAAAAAATAAAAATAAACAAATGGAACCTATTTGAACTTAAAAATTTTGCACAACAAATTAAACTATTTGCATAATAGAAAGACAACTCTGAATGGGAAAAACAATTTGCAAATGAAACAATTAACAATGAGTTAATCACCAAAGTATACAAGTGGCCCATGTAGCTCAATAAAACAACAACAACAACAACAAAAAACAACCCGATCAAAAAGTGGGCAAAAGATGTAAATATACATTTTCCAAAGAAGACATACAAATGGCTAAAAAGCATATGTGAAGGTTTTTACTTGCAGTAATTATTAGAGAAATGCAAATCAAAAACTGCAGTGAGGTATCTATCACCTAACATCAGTAAGAATGGCCATCACCATAATATTTACAAAAAAAAAAAAAAATTCTGAGAGAATCTGGAGAAAGGGCACTGTCTTATGCTGTGGGTGTGAATGTAAATTGGTACAGCCACTGAGGAGAACAGTATGAAGGTGCCTTAGAAAACTAAATGTAGAGCTGCCATTTGATCTAGCAACTGGGTATTTATCTGGATAAAACCGTAATTCAAAAAGATACATGCACACCAGCCTCTGATGCTTGCCACAGGTTGTATTCTTACACTGTATAGAAAGAAGAGGCAGAGTAAACCCACCCCATATACACCTCAGGCCAGGAAGGCCCTGTGCCTTGTCTGTATTGTGATTGGGAGGACATGGAGCAGAGGGAAAGAAAAAAAAAAAAGATACCTGCACCCCAAAGTTCATTGCTGTACTATTGACAACAGCTAGCACCTGGAAGCAACCTAAATGTCCATCAACAAATGAACAGATAAAGACAATTTGGTACATATTTGAAATGAAATATTACTTAGCTTTAAACAAGAATGAAATAATACCATTTGTAGTAACACAGATGGGCCTAGAGATTGTCTTGCTGTGTGAAGTCAGACAGTTCAGTTAAGTCATTCAGTCATGTCTGACTCTTTGTGACATCATGGACTGCATAATGCCAGGCCTCCCTGTCCATCACCAACTCCTGGAGATTACTCAAACTCATGTCCATTGAGTAGATGATGTCATCCAACAATCTCATCCTCTGTGGGCCCTTTCTCCTCCCTCCTTCAATCTTTCCCAGCATCAGAGTCTTTTCCATTGAGTCATATCTTCATATCAGTGGCCAAAGTACTGGATTTTCAGCTTCAGCATCAGTCCTTCCAATGAATATTCAGGACTGGCTTCCTTTAGGATGGACTGGATAGATCTCCTTGTTGCCCACGGGACTCTCAAGAATCTTCTTCAACACCACAGTTCAAAAGCATCAATTATTCGGTGCTCACCTTTCTTTATAGTCAAATTCTCACATCTATATAAGACTACTGGAAAAACAATAGCTTTGAATAAATGGACCTTTGTTGGCAAAGTAATGTCTCTGCTTTTTAATATACTGTCTAGGTTGGTCATAAATTTTCTTCCAAGGAGCAAACCTCTTTTAGTTTCATGGCTGTAGTCACCATCTGCAGTGATTTTGGAGCCCCACAAAATAGTCTGTCATTGTTTCCACTGTTTCCCCATCTCTTTGCAATGAAGTGATGGGACTAGATGCCATGATCTTAGTTTTACAAATGTTGAGTTTTAAACCAACATTTTCACTCTCCTCTTTCAGTTTCATCAAGAGGCTGTTTAGTTCTTCTTTGCTTTCTGCCATAAAGGACGTGCCATCTTCATATCTGAGGTTATTGAGATTTCTCCTGGCAGTCTTGATTCCAGCTTGTGGCTCAACCAGTCCAGCATTTCTCATGATGTACTCTGCATATAAGTTAAATAAGCAGGGCGACAATATAAATTGCCTTGAAATACTCGTTTCCTGATTTGGAACCAGTCTGTTCTTCGTTACCCAGTTCTAACTGTTGCTTCTTGACCTGCATACAGATTATCAGGAGGCAGATCAGGTGGCTTTCACATAGTCAATAAAACAGAAATTGATGTTTTTCTGGAATTTTTTTCTCTTTTCGTGGTACAACAGATGTAGGCAATTTGATCTCTGGTTCCTCTATTTTTTTAAAATTCAGCTTGAACATCTGGAAGTTCATGTTGGAGCCTGGCTTGGAGAATTTTGAGTATTACTTTGCTAGCATGTGAGATTACTGCAATTGTGCAGTAGTTTGAGTATTCTTTGATATTGCCTTTCTTTGGGATTGGAATGAAAACTGACCTTTTCCAGTTCTGTGGCCACTGCTGAGTTTTCCATATTTGCTGGCATATGGAATGCAGCACTTTCAAAGCATCAACTTTTAGGATTTTAAATAGCTCAAATGGAAGTCCACTAGCTTTGTTCATAGCGATGCTTCCTAACGTCCACTTGACATTGCATTTCAGGATGTCTGGCTCTATGTGAATGATCACATCATTGTGATTATCTGGGTTGTGAAGATCTTTTTTGTATAGTTCTTTGGTGTATTCTTGACAACTCTTAATATCTTCTGCTTCTGTTAGATCCATACCATTTCTGTCCTTTATTGTGCCCATCTTTGCATGAAAATTTACTTTGATATTTCCTATTGTCTTGAATAAGTCTCTAGTCTTCCATTCTATTGTTTTCCTCTATTTCTTTGTATTAATCACAGAGGAAGGCTTTCTTATATCTCCTTGCTATTCTTTGCAGCCCTGAATTCAAATGGGTATATCTGTCCTTTTCTCCTTTGCTTTTTCTTCTCTTCTTTTCTCACCTATTTGTAAGCCCTATTCAGACAACCATTTTACCTTTTTGCATTTCTTTTTCTTGGGGATGGTCTTGATCACTGCCTCCTGTACAATGTCATTAACCTCAGCCCATATTTCTTCAGACAGTCTTTCTCTCATATCTAATCCCTTGAATCCATTTGTCACTTCCACTGTAAAATAGTAAGGGCTTTGATTTAGGGCATACCTGAATAGTCTAGTGATTTCCCCTACTTTCTTCAATTTAAGTTTGAATTTGGCAATTAGGAATTTATGTTCTGAGCCACAGTCAGCTCTCAGTCTTGTTTTGCTGACTGTAGAGAGCTTGTACATCTTTGGCTGCAAAGAATATAGTCAATCTGATTTCACTATTGACCATGTGGTGATGTCCATATGTAGAGTCGTCTCTTGTGTTGCTGGAAGAGGGTGTTTGCTATGGCCAGTGTGTTCTCTTGGGAAACTCTATTAGCCTTTGCCCTGCTTCATTCTGTACTCCAAGGCCAAATTTTCCTGTTACTCCAGGTGTTCCTTGACTTTCTACTTTTGCATTCCATTTCCATATGATGAGAAGGACATCTTTTTTGGGTGTTAGTTCCAGAAAGTCTTGTAGGTCTTCACTGAACCATTCAACTTTAGCTTCTTCAGCATTACTGATCAGGGAAGTCTTGGATTACTGTGATATTCAATTGTTCACCTTGGAAATGAACAGAGATCATTCGGTCATTTTTGAGACTGCATCCAAGTACTGCATTTTTGGACTCTTTTGTTGACTATGATGGCTACTACATTTCTTCTAAGGGATTCTTGCACACAGTAGTAGATATAATGGACATCTGAGTTAAATTCACCCATTCCAGTCCATTTTCATTCACTGATTCCTCAAATGTCGATGTTCACTCTTGCTATCTCCTGTCTGACCGCTTCCAATTTGCCTTGATTCATGCACCTAACATTCTAGGTCCCTATGCTATATTGCTCTCTACAGCATCGGACTTGACTTCCATCACCAGTCCCATCCACAACTGGGTGTTGTTTTAGTTTTGGCTCCATCTCTTCTTTCTTTCTGGAGTTATTTCTCCACTGATATCCAGTAGCATACTGGGCACCTACCGACCTGGTGACTTCATTTTCAGTAACCTATATTTTTGCTTTTTCATATTGTTCATGGGGTTCTCAAAGCAAGAATACTGAATTGGTTTGCCATTCCATTCTCCAGTGAACTAAGTTTTGTCAGAACTCTCCACTATGACCTATCTGTCTTGGGTGACCCTACACTACATGGCTCATAGTTTCATTCAATTAGATAAGGCTGTGGTCCATGTGATCAGATTGGTCATTTTTCTGTTATTTTTTTTTTAAATTTTATTCTGTCTGCCCTCTGTTTGAGAATGATAAGAGGCTTATGGGCATTTTCAGATGGGAGAGACTGACTGAGGGGAAACTGGGCCTTATTTTGATGAACACAGCCATGCTTAGTAAATCTTTACAGTTATTTTCTGTTGATGAGTGGGGATGTGTTCCTTCTCTGTTGTTTGACCTGAGACCAAACTATGGTGGAGGTAAAGAAGATAATGTTGACCTCCTTCAAAAGGTCCCATGCAGGCACTGCTACACTCAATGCCCCCAGCCCTGCAGCAGGCCTCCATTGACCCACGCCTCCACTGGATACTCCTGGACACTTATGGGGAAGTCTGGGTCAATCTCTTGTGGGGTCTGACCCCATAAATCAGACAGAGTAAGACAGATATCACATGATATTGCTTATATGTGAAATCTAAAAAATAAAGTTTCAAAAGAGTAAGTTCAAAAGTACTTATTGATAAACAGAAATAGAGTTACAGATGTGGAAAACACAATTACGGTTACCAGTGGTTGGAAAATTCTCAGATTGTAAATGACATATACATATTACTATATATTAAGTGGATAATTAATAAGGAGCTACTGTATAGCACAGGGAACTCAATATTCTGTAATGGCCTATATTGGAGAAGAATGTAGAAACAGTGGATATATGTATAACTGATTCACTTTTCAATACACCTGAAACTTACACAGCATTGTAAATCAGCTATACTGTAATAAAAAAATTTTGCAAATTATTGAGTAGTAAAAACAGTAAAGACATGTTGCTCACAAAGCATGGATCATCAATTCTGTGAAAAATGTGGAAACAGCTCTGTGATTACATGACATTCTCGGTCAAATAACAATGTAACACTTTATAAGTGTATAACTAGTTGTATGCATATGCTGCATAGGAGTCATGACTATTTAGTACACATACTAGTGATTTTAAATGGTTAGCAGTAACATGTAGAAACCACAGTTAGTAGTTAAAATTGTTCTCAAAGGCTAGACAGTAGTTACAAGTCATTATTAGAAATAGTTAGTACTCATGAGTAATAAACAGAACCATTAATAGTTGCAATTAATAATAGTTACATAGTAGCTGTTATTAACTGTATATCCATAGTCATAACTAATCATAACTAGCAATGTAAAAACTTTAGTAACTGTAATTTTAACTAATCACAATTCAATAAACATTAGTAACCATCAATTTAAATAACCATAACTATAACTTACCTTAACAAGACCCATAACTAACTATAACTTGTCATAACCATCATGCTCATGCTCAGTGGCTTAAATCATGCCTCTTTGCAGCCACAAGGACTTAGCCCACCCGACTCCTCTGTCCATGGGATTTTCCAGGCAAGAATAATGGAGAGGGTTGCCATTTCCTTCTCCAAGGGAACTTCCTGATCCAGAAATCAAACCTATATCTCCTGTGTCTCCTGCCTTGGCAGGTGAATTCTTTGCCACTGAGCCATCTGGGAAGCCCAATAATCATATCCATAATCATAACGTTATCTCAAGCACAAAAATTGATGATATAGAAATTGACTACCATAATATTTCTTGAAAGTGTTAGTCACTCAATAGTGTCTGACTCTTTGTGACCCCATGGACTATAGCCCACCAGGCTCCTCTGTCCATGGAATTCTCCAGGAAAGAATACAAGAGTGAGTTGCTATTCCCTTCTCCAAGGCATCTTCATGACCCAGGGTTCAAATCTGAGTCTCCTGCATTGCAGGCAGGTTATCATCTGAGCCACGAGGGAAGCCCAAAGTACTTTTTGAATTATCTTTAAATGAATTTGATGCTGAGAGGTAGGAAAGTAGAAATGTAGGGGACAAGACAATATTGAAACTTTGGGAAGGCTGGCATGTATATAGTGTGTAGTTTTTTTTTTTTAATTAATTGAAGGGACGATCTTATTCTTCAAATTTATGTTTGTAAATTTTAATTTTTATACAATTTAATTGGTAATGCTCCATTCACAGTTATTGCAAAATAATGTCTATATTCCCTGTGTTGTACAATACATCCTTGAGCCTAACTTACATCTGATAATTTTTACTTCCCATTCCTCCCCCCCTATATTGCCTGCTCCCTACACTGATAACCATTGGTTTGTGCTTTATATCTCAGTCTTCTTCTTTTTTGTTACATCCATGAGTTTGTTATATTTTTTAGATTCCAAGTTAAAGTGATATCATACAGTATTTGTCTTTCTCTGAATTATATCAGTTAGCATAATGCCTTTCAAATCCATCCACGTTGCTGCAAATGGCAAATTTTCATTCTTTTTTTATGACTGAGTAACATTCTGGAGTATGTATGTATGCGTGTATATGTATATACATTGCTATATATGCATGTTACTATATATGACTTCTTTTTATATATTCATCTTTTAATGGACACTTAAGTTATGTGGCTTCCATACTTTGGCAATTGTAAATAATGCTACTATAAACATTGGGTTACCTGTATCTTTTCAAATTATTGTGGGTTTTTTTTTTTTCCAGAAAACATATACTTCTGCTTTATTGACTATGCCAAAACTGTTGACTGTGTGGATCACAACAAACTGTAGAAAATTCTTTTTTTTTTCCCCATTACATCTTTTTTTTTTTAATTTTTTAAATACAAATTTATTTATTTTAATTTAAGGTTAATTACTTTACATTATTTATTGGTTTTGCCATACATCAACATGAATCAAGAAGTGGGATTTCTGGACTGTGCAGAAAGCTGAGCGCCAAAGAATTGATGCTTTTGAGCTGTGGTATTGGAGAACTCTTGAGTGTCCCTTGGACTGCAAGGAGATCCAACCAGTCCATTCTGAAGGAGATCAGCCCCAGGATTTCTTTGGAAGGAATGATGCTAAGGCTGAAACTCCAGTACTTTGGCCATCTCATGCAAAGAGATGACTCATTGGAAAAAACTCTGATGTTGGGAGGGATTGGGAGCAGGAGGAGAAGGGGGCGACAGAGGATAAGATGGCTGGATGGCATCACTGACTCGATGGACGTGAGTCTGAGTGAACTCTGGGAGTTGGTGATGGATAGGGAGGCCTGGTGTGCTGCGATTCATGGAGTCACAAAGAGTTGGACATGACTGAACGACTGAACAGACTGACTGAACAGATTGTAGCTCTATTTTTTAGTGTTTTTAAGAAGCTTCATACTGTTTTCCATGGGATTTGCCTGTAGTTCAGTGGTAAAGAATCCAACTGCAATGCAGAAGATGCTGGTTCAATACCTGTCTTGGGAAGTTCCCTTAGAGGAGGTTATAGCAACCCACTCCAGTATAATTGCTTGGAAAATTCCATGGACAGAGAAGCCTGGAGGGCTAGAGTCCAGAGGACTGCAAAGAATCAGCTACGACTGAAGCGATTGAGCATGCAAGCCTGCACATACTGTTTTCCACAGTGAGTGCACCAATTTATATTCCCATCAACAATGTTCAACGGTTCTCTTTTTTTTTCTCATACTTGCTAATATTTATTATGTTTTCTTTTTGATGATAGTCATTCTGACAGGTGTGACATAAAATCTCAATGTGGTTTTGATTTGCATTTCCCTGATGATTAGCAATGTTGAACATCTTTGCCTATACCTGTTACCTATCTGCATTTGCCTTTTGGAAAGATGTCTATTAACTTTTTCTGCTCATTTTATAATCAAGTTGATTTTTTAAAAATGTTTAATTGTATGAGCTGTTTGACTATGTGGGGTATTGATCCTTATCACTCATATTATTTGCAAATATTTTCTTCCATTCAATAGGCTGTTTTTTCATTTTGTTAGTGGTTTTCTTGGCAATGCAAAAGCTTTTAAATTTCATTAGGTCTCATTTGTTTGGTTATTTGTTTTAAATATAATTTTATTTATTTTAATTGGAGGCTAATTACTTTACAATATTGTATTGGTTTTGCGATACATCAATTTGATTTTTGCTTTTATTTCCTTTATGTTAGGAAATTGATCTCAAAAATATTTCTATGATTTATCTCAAACAGTTTTCTGCATATATTTTCCTCTAGAAGTTTAACAGCATATGACCTCACATTTAGGCTTTTAACCTATTTTGAGTTTATTTTTGTTCAGTTCAGTTCAGTCACTCAGTCGTGTCCGACTCTTTGCGACCCCATGAATCGCAGCACTCCAGGCCTCCCTGTCCATCACCAACTCCCAGAGTTCACTCAGACTCACGCCCATTGAGTCAGTGATGCCATCCAGCCATCTCATCCTCTGTCGTCCCCTTCTCCTCCTGCCCTCAACCCCTCCCAGCATCAGAGTCTTTTCCAATGAGTCAACTCTTTGCATGAGGTGGCCAAAGTATTGGAGCTTCAGCTTTAGCATCATTCCTTCCAAAGAAATCCCAGGACTGATCTCCTTCAGAATGGACTGGTTGGATCTCCTTGCAGACCAAGGGACTCTCAAGAGTCTTCTCCAACACCACAGCTCAAAAGCATCAATTCTTCGGTGCTCAGCCTTCTTCACAGTCCAACTCTCACATCCATACATGACCACAGGAAAAACCATAGCCTTGACTAGACGGACCTTAGTCGGCAAAGTAATGTCTCTGCTTTTGAATATACTATCTAGGTTGGTCATAACTTTTCTTCCAAGGAGTAAGTGTCTCTTAATTTCCTGGCTGCAGTCACCATCTGTAGTGATTTTGGAGCCCCAAAAAATAAAGTCTGACACTGTTTAAACTGTTTGCCCATCTACTTCCCATGAAGTGATGGGACTGGATACCATAATCTTCATTTTCTGAATGTTGAACTTTAAGGCAGCTTTTTCACTCTCCTCTTTCACTTTCATCAAGAGGCTTTTTAGTTCCTCTTCACTTTCTGCAATAAGGGTGGTGTCATCTGCATATCTGTGGTTATTGATATTTCTCCCAGCAATCTTGATTCCAGCTTGTGCTTCTTCCAGTGCAGCGTTTCTCATGATGTACTCTGCATATAAGTTAAATAAGCAGGGTTGCTCTATACAGCCTTCATGTACTCCTTTTCCTATATTGGAACCAGTCTGTTGCATGTCCAGTTCTAACTGTTGCTTCCTGACCTGCATACAGATTTCTCAAGAGGCAGGTCGGGTGGTCTGGTATTCCTCCCATCTCTTTCAGAATTTTATTTTTGTATATGATGTTAAAAAATGTTCCAACTTCATTCTTTTACATGTGACTGTCCTGTTTTCCCAACACCATTTACTGAAAAGGCTATGTTTTTTACATCATTATTCTTTTTTTTTCTTTTATCACAGCTTAATCAACTATAAGTGCATGGATTTTTTTCTGGGCTCTCTATCCTATTTCATGATCTATGCACCTGTTTTTGTGTCAGTATCATAGTGTTTTGATTATTGTAGCTTTTTATTATAGCCTGACATCAGGGATCTTGATTTCTCCAACTCAGTTCTTATTTCTCAAGGTTATTTTGTATATTCAGTACCTTTTCTTTTTCCATACACATATTTCATTTTTTCTGTTTTTTTTTTTTTTTTTTGGTCTGTAAAAAACGCCATTAGTGTTTTGATAGCGATGGCATTGAATTTTCAGTTTACCTTGAATCTGTAGATTGCCATGTTAACAATATAGATTTTTTCCAATCAAATAATATGGCATATCTTTCTGTCTGTTTTTATCATCTTCAATTTCTTACATCAGTGTTTTATAGTTTTCCAAATACAGCTCTTTTGCCTCAAGTTAGTTTATTCCTAGGTATTTATTCTTTTGTTGCAATGATAGATGAAGTTATTTTCTTAATTTTTTCTTTGTATAGTATGTTGTTAGTGTATAGAAATGCAATGAATTTCTGTACATTATCTCTGTGTTCTGAAACTTTATCAAATTAATTGATGGGCTCTAATGGTTTCCTGGTGGAATCTTTGTGATTTCCTATGTATAATATCAGGAATGCAAGAGTTTTTCAATATCCACAAGTCAATCAATGTGATACATCACATTAAAAAATAAATAATACAAATTGTATGATCATCCCTAAATACAATGAATGCTTCTGATAAAATTCAGCATTCATTTATGATAAAAACTCTCCAGAAAGCAAGGATAGAGGGAACATACTTCAATATAGTAAGGGTTATATATGAGAAACCCACAACTAACATAATACTCAATGGTGAAAAGTAAGAGAATTCCCTCTGAAATCAGAACCAAGGCAAGATGTCTACTCTCACCACTTTTATTCAACATATTTTTGGAATTTTTAGCCACAGCAACCAGACAGGGGAAAAAAAAATCCATATTGTAAAAGAAGAATTAAACCATCACTATTTGCAGTGTGTCTGTTTTGTTTTGTTTTGTTTTTAGTTTCCTATCACTGCTATAATAAACTGCCTCAAACTTCGTTTGTGATTTGTGAAAGTCATTCAGTCGTGTCTGACTCTTTGCGACCCCATGGACTATACAGTCCATGGAATTCTCCAGGCCAGGATACCGGAGTGGATAGCTTTTCCCTACTCCAGGGGATCTTCCCAACCCAGGGATCAAACCCAGGTCTCCCGCATTGCAGGTGGATTCTTTACCAGCTGAGCCACAAGAGAAGCCCAAACAGAGTCTTATAATTGACTCAAACTTAGGGTCTTATAATTGCACAAATGTATTATCTTACAATTGTGAAGGTTAGGAATTCTAAAATTAATATATTGGCAGAGTTGCATTTTTTTCTGGATGTTTCAGATTAAAATCTGTGCTCCTTGACTTTTCAGGTATCTAGAGGCTTTCTGTATTCCATGGCTGGAATATATTTTCCTCTTATCATTCTAATCTCGTGTGTCTATTGTCATATTTCCTACCACCATCTATAATGCTCCTCACCTTCTCTTATAAGATCACTTGTGTTCATTTGGTCCATCTGGATTATCCAGGGTAGGATTCCCATCTCAAATTCCTTAATTATAACTGTAAAATCCCCTTTACCTTATAAAGTAGTATTTCCACAGGTTCCAATAACTTCTTTTGGTGGTCTTTAATCAATCTACCACATTTCTGAGTCAGGGCTATGCCCTTTGGTAGGTGCTGCTGCTGTGAGGTCTACTGTCTTGGTAAACCAAAAATAATGCAGCCAATATATATTGCTGCTTTGTTCAAAGTTGCAAATCACCAGCTACTTAGTAACAGATGAGGTTAGCATAGGAAGAATGACTGCTAGTCCTAGGAATCCGGTTTAGTTGAATGCTGACTAGTCAAGTGAACAAGCCTAAGAGTTGTATGGATGTAGTTAGGGAAGTAATAATGTTGACAGAAAAGCATTTCCCAGCCTAGGAAGACAGAAAAGACAAATACACATATAATTGAGTGCAGTGTTGAAAGAAGTTAATTTCTCCCCAACAACTCCATTTCTTTGTATATACTCAAAGAAATTGAAATAAGCTATCGAAGAGCTACCTGCACTTAAATGTTCCTGAAGCATTATTAACAATCACCAAGATATGGAAACAATTTAAGTGCTCATCCACAGATGAGTGGATAATGAACATAATGAATATCATTTAGCCACAAGAAAGAATGACATGCTATTATCTGTGACAACTTAGTTGGATTTTGAGCATATTATGATAAGTCAGATAGGGCAGAGAAACACATGTACTGTATGTCACTCATATGCAGATTCTAAAAAAGAAATAAAAGCATAAAAACAGAGTAAAATAGTGGTTACTAGGGAATGAGGGATGGTAGGATAAGACACATGCTGTTTAATGGTATAAACGTAAAGTGAATAGAAAACAAGCACTAGATATAATGCACTGTATAGTGAATATACGCAACAGTATTGTTTTATAATCATAAAACCTGTTAAGACACTAGAATTTAATTATCCCAACCACTAAAAAGAAAGGATAATTATGCAACCCATAAAGGTGCTAAATATTGCTACAATGGCAATTATATTGCAATATGTAAATTAGCATGTATCAAGTTAACATGTTGTACACCTTCAATTTACACAGTTATATGTCAAATATGTTTCAATAATCTTTTTAAATGAAATAAGTTTTTTTAGTACCTAATAATAAGAGATGTGAAGTAGATAAGAACAAATAATTGATTCTACATAGATATTACTTTTCTCTGCATTGAACCACTTCAGAGTGCATTGGCTGTTCCCTTATCAGGACACTGGCTAAGGAAACAATAAAAATAGTTTGTGACATTCTAACTATGCTGGAAGATAAATGACCAAAGTAACTGTTGCCTACTGTTCTCACTCAAGGCTGACTGGTGTAAGATTGACTTTGTTTTTCTGGATGTGTGGACAGTCAAGCAGCCATTAGCTTTTGTCTTCTCAATTTGTCTAGACCCTCTCTCTGTACTTGTTTCTATTTTTAATTTTTTTTTTTTATTTCTGTAACATTGTCTCACCTACAGGTGGCAGGTAAGCTTAGTAACTATAATTAAATTATAATCCTTCCCCTTAGAGGGAGCTTGAAAAGACATTACTTTAGAGTGGGATGGACACATTTTATGACCTCATGTCCTCACTCAGTTTTAAAGTGAGCTGGTGTTGATATGGAATTGTATTTGTGACTACATCAATTATAACAGACACTGATAGGTATACCTGGAAAATGTCTCTATTTTTGCAAATACATGCTTGAGTTCAGTGCTTCAGATAAGGTAAATTAATTGCAAAGTTTTAAACATCAGGCTTACAATAGAATCAAAACAGGAATTTTCAACTACTTGGTAAGAGATGGAAAATAGGATGAGAAACAGACAACTAATGACTGAAGTATGGCCTGGAGGTGAAAGTTGAGAACAATATTCAGTGATCATGTGGTGAGATGAGAGCAAAATAGGATCCTCCTGAACCTGAAAGTTGTTTGATGGTAGCCATTCTTGAGTTTGTCACCTTTGAGAGGGCTTGAATCTTTTGGAAATTAAATAAATTACATATTTAAGTATACATATCAGAAATACCTTCTGGACACCTGGCAAAATTTCTTTATATTGTCTGAGTGCAAAAGAAGAACTGTGAATAATGGAGTAGGTATTCAATTTAAATATACATACAGCACAAGGAACACTTAGAATCATGCAAAAAAGGAAATATCTACACAAATGTGAGTTAATTGCCCCTGAAAATGCTTAAGCAAAGACCACAAATAATCATCAGGGAATCTATAGATTGATTTAATGGTTAGATAGACATGACTTTTATAATCTCTTAATTCTCAGACAATATAGTTCTTAAGACGTACCTTTGATGAAAGTAAAATAATGAATTAACTAAGGCTGCATGAAGAGTCCACTAAATAACTTCCATGTTCCCATGTCCCACAGTTGTTTCTCAGACCTCTTTCTATTTGATTTTTCAGTATCAATGGGCACAGTTAATCACTTTCTACTTTCTGAAATGTTGTCTTCATCTGATTTCTGGGAAACTACTCTCTCTTGAATATCTTCTTACCGATTGTTCCTGCTTGTATTCCCTTTCTGGATCCCTCATCTTTCCAATTTCTAAGCACTGGAATGCCTTAGCCTTGTATCCTTGAACCTAAGTTATCTCATCCAGGACCATGTCATTAAATTTCATCTATATTCTAATGCATCTAGGATTAATATTTCATGCTCAGACTTTTCCCTTATCTTCTGATTCATATATCCAGTTACTGAGCACATCCAGCTGCATATCTTGGGTATCTTCAAAGTAAAGTGCCTGAGGCAGAGTGCTCAGGGCTGGTGCACTGGGATGACCCACAGGGATGGGATGGGGAGGGAGGTGGCAGGGGCTTTCAGGATGCAGAACACATGTGCACCCATGGCTGATTCATGTCAATGTATGGCAAAACCATTATAATATTGTAAAGTAATTAGCCTCCAATTAAAACAAATACATTTTAAAAAAAAAGTGCCTTTTAACTTCAAATAATATGAACTATGCACACTTTTCCTTGTTTATCACATTAAATGAGGCTAAAAAACCTGAACATTGTATACAAAACAAACATAAGAAGATTTGTAATGGTGAAAAAAAGAATGTAAATCTGCTAGGAGTCTCAGGATTTGAGGAAACCACATGGTGGAGAGTTCCTTTATTTTATTTTTCTTTTTTGCTTCATATAGCCTACATTAGGAGCTGAAAAAAGCAGTAGTCTGGAAACAGCAACAGGAATAGAATAAAATATGCTTCAGCAAATTCTTATTCTATTTAGCCAAATAACCAGGAAAGTGGCAGCCTAGCAAAAAAAAAGAAAATATTTAGACAAGTAGTCACTGTACTCTAGTAATTGACACAGAGAAAAAAACATCCTGTAGGCCTAGCCTGTCTGCTCAAGCAAAAGTCAGGCAGGAAGTCAAGAATTCCTCTCTCAGTAAGTTATATTGAGGAACTAGTTCAGTTGGTAAAGAATCTGTCTGCCATGCAAGAGACACGGGTTCATTTCCTGGGTTGGGAAGATCCCCTGAAGAAGGAAATGGCAACCCACTCCAGTATTCTTGTCTGGAGAATCCCATGGACAGAGGAACTTGGCAGGCTACAGTCCATGGGGTCATAAGAGTCAGACACGACTTAGCAACTAAAGGGAGAGAAAGAAAACACACACACACACACACAAATATACACAAGTGGTTAATGAAAAGAAATGTGCTTAATATGACTTGAATCACTGTAGATACAAAGTTAACCATTCATGCTTATTGTGGTTTAAGTCCCAGGCCCTAATTAGAGGTTAAACAATATGTTTCCTTAGCTGTGACAATAAGAGAACCATGAACAATTTTTGAAAAATTCAAACATCTAGTTCTCATTTCTTTCAAAAGAGCCGATGTAACTGGTTCCTTCACTTATTTCCATGTTTCAGAAAATCCTTTAAACATCCTTGAAGCTTTGTCCTCCTTTAATATTATCTTCTGAGTTGCAATAAATACTTGTGAATATCCTTTGTTTTGATAAATCTTTCTCTGAGGAAAATAAATCTGAATTTTTGGAAAGTGCTAAATTGAATTTAGTTTAGTATGTGGCTTATTTAACTTATATGCAGAGCACATCATGAGAAACGCTGGACTGGAAGAAACACAAGCTGGAATCAAGATTGTCAGGAGAAATATCACTAACCTCAGATAGGCAGATCACACCACCCTTATGGCAGAGAGTGAAGAGGAACTAAAAAGCCTCTTGATCAAAGTTAAAGAGGAGAGTGAAAAAGTTGGCTTAAAGCTCAACATTCAGAAAATGAAGATCATGGCATCTGGTCCCATCACTTCATGGGAAACAGATGGGGAAACAGCGGAATAAGTGTCAGACTTTATTTTTGGGGGCTCCAAAATCACTGCAGATGGTGATTACAGCCATGAAATTAAAAGACGCTTACTCCTTGGAAGAAAAGTTATGACCAACCTAGATAGTATATTCAAAAGCAGACATTACTTTGCCAACTAAGGTCCGGCTAGTAAAGGCTAAGGTTTTTCCTGTGGTCATGTATGGATGTGAGAGTTGGACTGTGAAGAAGGCTGAGCGCTGAAGAATTGATGCTTTTGAACTGTGGTGTTGGAGAAGACTCTTGAGAGTCCCTTGGAGTGCAAGGAGATCCAACCAGTCCATTCTGAAGGAGATCAGCCCTGGGATTTCTTTGGAAGGAATGATGCTAAAGCTGAAACTCGAAAACTTTGGCCACCTCATGCGAAGAGTTGACTCATTGGAATAGACTCTGATGCTGGGAGGGATTGGGGGCAGGAGGAGAAGGGGACAACAGAGGATGAGATGGCTGGATAGCATCACCAACTTGATGGACGTGAGTCTGAGTGAACTCTGGGAGTTGGTGATGGACAGGGAGGCCTGGTTTGCTGAGATTCGTGGGGTCACAAAGAGTCAGGCACGACTGAGCAACTGAACTGAACTGAACTGATGTGGCTTCCCACATAGTTCAATTGTTAAAGAATCCACCTGCAATTCAGGGGACACTGGTTTGATTCCTGAGTTGGGGAGATCCTCTGGAGAAGGAATAGGGTACCCACTCCAGTATTCTTGGGCTTCCCTTGTGGCTCAGCTGATAAAGAGTCGACCTGCAACGTGGGAGACCTAGATTCAATCCCTGGGTTGGGAAGATCCCCTGGAGAAGAGAAAGGCTACCCACTCCAGTATTCTGGCTTGAAGAATTCCATAGACTGTATAGTCCATGGGGTCACAAAGAGTCGGACACAACTGAGCGACTTTCATTTTCACTTCATGTTAAATCATATGGGAGATCAAGCTGAGTAACACAGTATAGGTCAAAAATAAAGTGTTAGCAGAAAATGATGTTAATGCATTTTTGGCTCTGGCTGTGATTTCCAAAGCAAAGTTTGGAAAGGCATATATGTGTAGCCTTCAGAATGACTATGAAAAGGACAGTAAAAAGTTTTACTTTTGTCTTTGTGTGTATGTGTGTGTTTCAAACTCCTTTATACACATCAACAATTTCTTTACCGAGTTCTCTCTTTCACTGCAGCATTGAATCTGCACACACAAAGTATATACTGTGGATAGAATAAAATACTCTGCTACAAAGATACTTGTTTAAAGCAGATTTGCACAATTTATAATATCCTTTCTTGCCATTTTTTCTCCATATAAGCGCATAAACATGACATTAACACTTTTTAAAGTATCTTGTATTTGGACAAATTTCAGTGCTAGCATATACTTATGTAATCTTTGGAAAGAAATATGTCATTTGTTTGTGTCTAGAACTTTCAGACTCTTGAGAGTCCCTTGGACTGCAAGGAGATCCAACCAGTCCATTCTGAAGATCAACCCTGGGATTTCTTTGGAAGGAATGATGCTAAAGCTGAAGCTCCAGTACTTTGGCCACCTCATGAGAAGAGTTGACTCATTGGAAAAGACTCTGATGCTGGGAGGGATTGTGGGCAGGAGGAGAAGGGGACGACCGAGGGTGAGATGGCTGGATGGCATCACGGACTCGATGGAGGTGAGTTTGAGTGAACCCCGGGAGATGGTGATGAACAGGGAGGCCTGGCGTGCTGCGATTCATGGGGTCACAAAGAGTCGGACACGACTGAGCGACTGAACTGAACTGAGAAATTTCAGACACTAGTAGTATCTGCTTATCAGATAGTATTGCTTTTAATTCCATGGTAATTCTGTTTCCTCTCATTGTTCCTATAGATAAAATTTATTTTTTGAGAGGATGTTATAAAACATTTGATTATTTTCTATTGAACTCTCCCTTATAAAAAGATAGAATGAAATTTGTCTCCTTCTGACCAGAAGAGGGCACTAATTGTTCTCAAGTCATGAGCTCCAGGGTAAAGAGCTGAAGAGAATGTTAAAGGGTTTTTGTTGTTGTTTGTTTGTTTTCATTTCCAGCACTTCAGCAATCTCTCACTAATTTTATCTGAAACTTAAATTTATTATACTATAAAGAGATTAACAGGAGAATTAGACAGGAGCTAGGCATTTATTAACAAACACTTCTGCATGTCAATTATGAGAAAGAATTTTTGCCTGACTAATTAAGACTTCAGTCATGTGTATATTTGCTAGAATGGAAATCAGGTTATATCTCAGAGGCTCCCTGAAGCTACAACTTGTTTTGGAGGGATTGAGAAAAGCAGTTGGGAAACATTCTATTCTTAGCTATACCAACTGACAGGGTGATTCGAAATATTTTATAAATAAATAAATCATATTGAAGTTTTCCCTGGTGGCTCAGTGATAAAAAATCTGCCTGCCAATAGAGGAAAACCAGGTTTGACCCCTGGATCAGGAAGATCCCCTGGCAAAGGAAATGACAACCCTCTTCAGTATTCTTGCCTGGGGAATCCCACGGTCAGAGGAACCTGGCAGGCTACAGTCCATGTGATTGTAAAAGTTTGACACAACTTAGTGACTAAACAACAACAAAATCATATGCATCTTAATTATTAGGCAGGATTTGAATATTTAGCTATGGTAATTTTTTAAAAAAAATTCTGATTATTTGGAATTATTAATATCTGGTTTGATAACATTTTAGACTAAATTGGGCAAGAAAGAATTAGAATTTTATTTTAGAAAGCAACTCCTCTGATTCATATGCTCCATTTATTGTCCAGCACCACACTTCTAAATGGACACCAAAATCAGGGTGCTTTTTATTTACTGACTCTATTAACAGAGGGAAGATTCCCCCATCTCAGTCAACACAGAATTGATAGGGTCATCACAGGGCAGCAGTAAAGTAGACAAGTGGCCAGGTGCTTGAATTCAGAGGGCAAAAAGTCTTCCTGAACCTAAATAGTTCCTCATAATTATAATCACCCTTTTAGGGAAAGCCTTATCTAAAATCTATGTGAAAAATAAATAAATAAAATCTATGTGAAAATGAAAATATTTTACCCGAGAGAATGTAATAGCTTAATTAATGACGCAGTCTGACAAGCTCCTGAAATAGTGATCTATAATTTTGTTCTTCAGTTGCTCAGTCTTGTCTGATTCTTTTCCACCCCATTGGCTGCAGCACAGCAGGCTCCTCTGTTCTTCACTATCTCCAGAAGCTTGCTCAAGCTAATGTCCATTAAGTCAATGATGCCATCCAACTATCTCATCCTTTGTCACCTGCTGGGGTCCAGCCCCAGTGGATCCAGGGAATTCGAAGCGGGGATGGAGTCGGAGTCTGGGAAAGAACTATTTAATTAGAAATATAAGAGAGATTAGGAAAGAATAGTATAGTAGGAAAATTAGTGGAGAAAATAGGCTGAATAACTTGGTTTATGCAGAAAACTAATAAAACCTCGAGACAAGAGGTTTGCACCATCTACGTTAGGCCACCGGCACCTGCTTGAATAGCAGAGGGTGCCCCACCTTGGGCTCCCTCTCACGTGGGTCTTAGAAGCCAGGGCAAGTAAGTAGACTTGGCAAGCCTCCACACTCCAGATGAGGAGGGAGAGGGAGAAAGAGAGAGATTCGACATGGGGGGAGCCAGATTTCCACAAAATCAGTTTGAGAAGCTGGTCTGAGAAACTGGCCCATCCTTTATTGTCCAGGAAAGCTTTTATAATTTTGGTTGTACATAGAGATGAATGGATAATACAAAATTATGCAGTTTCAACATCCCTGACTCTTATTGAGACCAGGCTTTCTCTCTGCATACCTAGCTCTATACACAAATCTTAGGTGATTTACATCTTCTTCTGGCCAGAAGGCCAATTAACATTTTACAGTCATTTTCTGATAAGGGTAATAGTGTTCTTCTTCCCAAAGTCTGGTACCACTCTCAGAAAGCACTAAATAAAGTTACATTCTTACATAGCAAGGACACAACAATTTATAACAAAGAAAGAGTACAGTGATTTATAACAAAGAGAAAATTCATTAACTCATAAGTCTAGTGTTGCTAACATCAAAACTACTATATTCCTATTTCTGCATCCTGATTACATTGATTAATATCCTCTCAGGTGCCTAAAAGATAAAGGATATGGAGGCCTGGTGGCAAACATTAACTCAACAGTCAAATCCGTCACTAAACTAATTCTTAGCTCTAAAAGGCTCTATATCTTTAAGTTGTCTTAAGCTTTGTGCCTCTCATGGTTGGGGGGCTGTAAACAATCACAAGTTGTAAAAGTCTGGACAAACTGGTCAGGTAAGCTATAAAGCTATCAAAGTGGTGTAAACCAAGACATTCTTTTTTATATGCAGGAGACTGTTAACTGGAGCTCTGACTTAACTCTTTCCAGAGAAAGGTGGTCGGGGATAGCCCCCTGTTATGTCAGAAGAGTATAGTATAGAAGACAGTAAACAGATAGATTTTGGTTTCGGGGTAGATGTTCAGGCAGAGGACCCCTTGAGACACCTGACTCGCCTTGCCTGTCAGGTGTCTCTGCATGACTTTCATGGGTGGGATCTCCCGTGCTGGCTCCTGGCAGTCACACTTTCTCCTTCTGCCTTTAATCTTTCTCAACATCAGGGTCTTTTCCAATGAGTTGGTTCTTTTCATTAGGTGGCCAAAGTATTGGAGCTTCAGCTTCAGCATCAGTCCCTCCAATGAATGTTAAGGACTAATTTCCTTTACAGTTGACTGGTTTGATCTCTTTCTGGTCCAAGGGACTCTCAAGAGTCTTGTATAGCACCACAGTTTGAAAGCATAACTTTTTGGTGCTCAGACTTCTTTATGGTCTAATTCTCACATACATACATGACTGCTGGAAAAACCACAGCTTTGACTAGATGGACCTTTGTCAGCAAAGTAATGTCTCTGTTTTTTACTATGCTGTCTGGGTCT